>NW_015163660.1:240657-244518 GCF_001447785.1 Gekko japonicus | reverse complement strand
CGTCCCCCACAGACTCCCCGCCCTGTTTCCGGAACCTTGAACCCGGGGGTCCAATTCTACGAGCCCCCAAACAGGTTGCCCCATACCCTCCATTGTTCTCTATGGTGGGAAAAAGTTACCTTTTTCCCACCATAGAGAACAATGCAGGGGATAGGGGCAACCTGTTTGGGGGCCCGTAGAATTGGACCCCCTGGTCCAATGTTCTTCAAACTTGGTTGGTATCTTGGGGAGAGGCTCCATCAGCTACCCTGCAGAGCAAACTAATTTATGCACTAGCCAAATCGCTCGCTCACAACTTTAATGCCAGCAGCTCACAAAGTAGAATTTTTGTTCACAAGACTCCACAGCTTAGAGGGAGCATTGCCAAGCAGCTGTTCGTTACATGTCCCCCCCAATCTCTTCTTTAGAGTGAGTAAAAGTCTTTCTATCACACTGAGAATCTCAATTAGTATAGACTGATTCAGAACAATAAGCAATGGGAAAATATTCTTCCTGAAGAGACAGTGCAGTCCTAAGCAGAGTTAGAAACTTCCAAGTCATTGAAGTTGGTGGGCTCAGAAAGATGTAAATCTGCTTAGGACTGCATTGGAAGTTGTACGTGATTGTATTGAGCATTAACTGCCATGAATGACCCAAGTACACAGTGCAGGGGGGGGGGAATCCTCTGTTCTAGTCCCTTAAAAAATCAGTGAAACTGTCCAAGTGAATGTCATGTCATAATTGTCACACTTGGGAACACAGCTTGATATAAGTTAATTTCTCGCCTAGTATCAAGACAGCTTTGAAACATCCTCGAGGCAGGTTTGTTTGTTTAAACATATTTTCTGCATTTAGAGGTGGTGCTTTTTCCAAAAATGAATGTACGGAGTTTTAATAGCTGTTTTTAACAAAGTACTAGAGTTTTGAAAGCATTTTTCGCCCCAAAGAATGGATGTGGTAACTTGGACTGCTCCAAATTCTACCATATAGAAAAGAAGTTGTAAAAAAAAAAAGAATTATGTCTTTTTAAATCAGTATTTGTGTTTATAAAATAGGGCTATTTATCCTGCAACTGGGAAAAACAAAAGAATGCTAGATAAACAGATTGGATGTTTACCCATGGATGGCATCCATTGTTCTGTGTGGAGGGAGGTTGGCCTTGTGCCCCCTTTAACTACTGCTCAGCCAAAATATCATTTCCAGGAATATCTTTTTACCATGAAACATTCTTTCTCCTTTTGTTGATTATTCAGTTTTGAGCAGGAAAGAAAGTAAAACTGTCATCCTACAGCTTTGGTTCCCTCACCAAGATGACCTACGCTAGCCTGATCTCATTAGATCTTGGAAGCCAAACAAGGTCATTCCTGGTTTGAATTTGGATGGGAGACCACCAAGGAAGTTCAGGGTTGCTATGCAGGGGCAGGCAATGGCAAACCACCTCTGAATGCTTCTTGCATTGAAAACCCTTGCAGCTTGATAGGATTTTTCACTTCCTCAACTTCATGCCACCCACCCATAAATTCAGCAACCATCCCAATCTGTTCCCTCCTTAATGAGTTGCCAACATCTAGGTGGGGCCTGAAATACTGCCAAAATTAAAGCTGATCTCCAGACTTCAGAGATCAGGCCCCCTAGGAGAAAGCAGCAGTCTTGGAAGGTGAATTTTATGGCATCATACCCTTGTTGAGCCCCCTCCCCTCCCCCAAACTCTACTCTCCTGAGTCTCCATCCCCAAATGTCCAGGAATTTCCCAACCCAGAGTTGGCAACCCTACCTCCTTAATTTCTCTTCTTCCTAATACCTTTTAAAATCTTTTCCAACACCTATCAGCTGTGGCTTTAGTGCCTCTTGAAGTTGTCACATAGCCAATCAGATCTGAGCAATGCCCTTATTCTGAATAGCTTTGCTTGCTGTCAGAGATATTGTCATGAAGCCAAATCTGATTGGCTATATGACAACTTCACTGTTTCTAGGAAGTAGGAGTCTAATTTTTAACAAATGGCACTGAAGCAACAGATGACTGGGCTGCAAAAGCAGTGAACAGCCATGAAAAAAAGATTTGCGTGTGTATGAGTGTGATTTCAGAAAATACTTCAAGATCCTGAAATCTCTACTTTTGTACCACAAGCTGAATCTGGGGGAAATTCAGCACTACTTTTCACTTAACTGTTTTATGTTCTATCTATCTATCTATCTATCTATCTATCTATCTATCTATCTATCTATCTATCTATCTATCATCTATCTATCTATCTATCTATCTATCTATCTATCTATCTATCTATCTATCTATCTATCTATCTATCTATCGTGTTTAGCCCTAGGCTATCACAAAGTTACAGAAAATGTTCTATTTTGAAATGCAATAAAATACAGAATGACAATTTCTAGTATGGAGATATGCTTACCCCTTATCTCAGCAATGGAAGGAGCTAGAGAATTAATTTAAAAGATAAATGAATCTGTGAAGGTAGAGAACCTGGTATACACATTGTTATAATGGCATAACAGTTTTCAGTTGTAGATTAAGAACAAACAAACAAAAAACCCTCAAAAAACCCTGGTGACAGGGACAGTGTCAGAGAAAATGACTTGTCATGTGGGCAGGAATATTTGAACCTCCCTCCCCACTTGGCAGCCATCTAGGCTTCACTGCTACCTTTCTCAAAATTGTGCAGTACTTTGAGAAAGACTGGAGAAAAGCTGGGAAACCCTGGAGGGTATATGAATGCACCACAATGCTGTGGAGAGAAGCAGGGGGGGAAACCCATCTCAATAGCATTGATCTCGAGGCAGATAACCCGTGTGGAAATGGTCCTAGTCATTTTGTGGATTGTAAAGGGTGATATGAATGGAGAAAACTTTATTAACTGGAGGTTGAAATCCTTAGGATTGCATTTTTTAGAAAGGAACTCAGCACATAGATAGAGCTTAAATATCTTTAGTGAAAGTCTTAGGCTTGTATGAATGGGTTAATTTCTGTCTGAGCTTTTGTTGTGCCAAATGCCATCTCTCAGTGCTTGTCATGTTGCCAGTGAATACCTATTTGATGTCCCACTAAGCCTTCATGGCCATAACCCTATCAGGAAAGATGTTTCTTCTCCTGTCTTGTCTCCTGCCAACTTGGGGTTGCCAACAGGCCTGGAAAAAAATGCCCTATCCTTTTAATGGAGGCTTAATATGTAGAAATGGGCATGACATGGAGGTAAATTACCTCATGACATGGAGGTAAATAACATAACCTGGAAAAAACTCCCCATTAAGCCTCTATTTAAGGGGCAGGGATGTATATTATCTTCCTGTATATTTACATGCAGAACATATCAGGAAATCTGGATTAGATTTAGATTAAGTGGTGTGGAAACTGGTAGAATTTGAGATATGCAGACAACACCAAATTACTGGCAAAAAATAGTAAAGACTTGAAATGACTACTGATAAAAGTTAAAGTAGACAGTGCCAATGCAAGAATACAGCTGAACATCAAGGATACAGAAGCAATGATTACTGTGGAATTATACAATTTTAAGGTTGACAATGTGTTAGCCGAATTGCTTTATTTACAGCAATTGGCAATTTATAAATGGGTCCTTGCCAACTATACCAAGGTTCTGTTCCCACCAAGGGTTACCAGAGAAGGATAACGAGGCTGTTGTGGTTAAAATAGATGTCTTTTACTTAAGAAAATAAATCTCATACAAACAATACTGATGCACTCACACATTCAATCAAGTTCCTTAGAAATACAGTATTAAAATAAGCACTGTTGCATTAGCAGGTAGAGTGATGGTGGGCAATACTTATCTGTCTTGCAGGTTTATTTATTTATTTATTTACATGTGATTTATATACCGCCCATGACCCCTAATGGGTCTCAGAGCG
>NW_015163660.1:205306-240638 GCF_001447785.1 Gekko japonicus | reverse complement strand
TAGTTGATGCCTATCTAGGGCCACAATGCAGTGAGGGGAGGGGATATCCTACCAGCACCCTTTTTACGGCATAGTCTTTCTTCTCCGGCAGCTTCGTTGTTTTTCCCGTGATGTGGATGGCTGTCGACCAGACTCAAGCAGGCTTTTTCTTTGATTTTCTCTCCTTTGGAGCGCCGCGTCTCGGGCGCAGCTGTGGCCAATGTCTCAACGGCTCCTGCCGCGCTGCGTCCCGCGTCACCGTGTTGGTTGGTTGTTCCAATGAAGAATAGAGGGGAAGAAATGGAAAACTAAGGGAATTCACACACTACCAGAACCAGCCAGAATGTGTGGGCAGTGGAGGCAAGGGTTGGGGATAGCAAGTGGGACTTAAGAGGAGTAAAAGCAGACAGGGGTTGTTGCAGGGGAGATGCTAGTTGATCAAGTAGGAGAGAGAGACCATGTGACTGGTTCTCTGCTTTTATTGGGGGATCCAGGAGGTGGGTGGTGGCCATGCCAACCTCCTGGCCTACCTACCTGTTAGTCTGTCCCAAAAACAATCCTATTGGTTGTATGGAGGGAGGGGTGGTTACATAACAGGAGTGGCCAATATTGTAATCTAAAACCTTACTCAAGGGAGGGCATCTGGGCAGGTGTGAAAACCTTGGCGTTAAGATGCTCCATTGTAGTGTAGATGAAGCTGGGCATTCTCTTTGTGAACCAAATTTCCATTTGTGAACCAATGCAGGAACAAAACAGTGATGTGTCCTATGTGACCACAAATGATTCTGCAATGGGGGCTGTCTCTGCTCAAGTTGTTGTTTCTTACTGCTCACAATAATGGAGGTGTGTGCTTCTTCACCAGGCTGGTAACTATGTAGCTGAAACCTTATTCACGTGTAAGGCTTGTGCAGGCACCTTAATACTTAATAATAATAATACTTTCAATTTATTAATCGCTTTCTCCAGTGGGCTCAAAGCGATGTGCAGTTACACATTTTAGACTATGTGTTGGATCACAACAGGTGACTTAAAGTGTACAGTCTTCTGAGCCTATGTGTGTGTGTGCACAGTCCATTGTGTGTAGCAATAAATATAGTCCATTAAGCAAAATATTAAGTTCATTCTCTAACAAATGAATAAATTAATATTGTTGAAGAGTTTTTATTCCTTGGCTCAATCATCAATCAAAAGGGAGACTGCACCCAAGAAATCAGAAAGAGATTGAGACTGAGAAGGGCAACTATGAAGGAGCTAGAAGAGATATTTAAGTCTGAGGAAGTGTTGCTGGAGACCAGGATCAATATAATTCTTAATATGGTATTCCCCTTTACTATGTAGGGATGTGAAAGCTGGACAGCGAAGAAAGCTGACAGAAAGAAAACTGGTTAATTTGAAATCGGGTATTGGATGAGAGTTTTATGGAGAGAGCCAGTTTGGTGTAGTGGTTAAGTGTGCGGATTCTAATCTGGGAGAACCAGGTTTGATTCCCCACTCCTCCACTTGCACCTGCTGGATGACCTTGGGCAAGCCATGGTTCTGATAAGAGCTGTTCTTGAAAAAGAGCAGTTTCTGTCAGAGCTCTCTCAGCCCCACCTCCCTCACAGGGTGTCTGTTGTGGGGAGGGGAAGGGAAAGGAGTTTGTAAACCGCTCTGAGACACCTTTGGGTAGTGAAGGGCGGGGTATAAATCCAAACTCTTCTTCTGGATACCATGGGCTGCGGTCAGATGTGCCTTTAGATCTGACTCAGCTGCAAATGCTTGACAGATCTAAAGGGCACGATCAGACAGTAACATCTGGGAAAGGTCTTGCAGTCGTCAGCACCCTGTGCTGCTCCCCCACAGAAGCAAAGTTAAAAAACACCAGTGAAAGTCTGGTTCTAACAGGTTTCAATGGGCCATGGTCAGACTTTCTGCTGTCTGATTGCGCAAGCACACACAAGCTGTTGGGATGGGCTGCCCAGTCCATTCCGACTCAGTGCCATTTTTTGTTCGCTTCGCGGTATGCGCATAACCGCATAAGCAATCCATAGTCATGGACTACCGCAGGGGTTCGATTCCTTGTTTATGTTAATGTGGGACAAAAGTCACCCCCCACTCACCCGAATGTGCCATCTGATCGGGCAGTGATGGGTTGAGCCCACAGCACCAAGGAAGTTGTGATTGCACGACTTCCTCCATTTTCACTGGAGGAAATAGGATCGCTTCCCTTCCACACCAAATGGCACATCTGACTGCAGCCATGGGCTTCCAAAAAGACCAACAAGTGGGTTCTAGATTAAGTCTCCCAAGAAGCTACAATGACTAAACTAAGGCTATTGTACTTTGATCATATCATAAAAAATATAAGACTCACTGGAAATTACAATAATGCTAAGAAAAGTTGAAGGGAGAAGGCTGAAGGAAAAGAGGAAGACCCAACATGAAATGGATTGATGCAATAAAGAAATCCACAGCCTTCAGTATGCATGACCTGAGTAAGGCTGTTAATGATAGGATGTTCTGGAGGTCATTTATTCACAGTGTCATCATAACTTAGAAGAGACTTGATAGCACATCACACACACGCACACACAAAGGAGCAGGATATTTTCTCTACAGGCAGTTGGCAACCATACCAACACACGTCCTGCTCTACTGTAAATGGATGTAAAAATTGTTTCATGAGCCTTGCCTAAGTGGCAAAGACACACTGGTTATGAATCCACTAATAGATGGAGGATAGAAACAAAGCCAACAAAATGGAGGCTTAATGGTCATGGCAACAATACTGCATAGCGCTCAATTTCTTTGGCCTTGGGCCAAGCACACTTGGAACATGCACAAGGGGATTTTGGTAATGAGAAATCTAGATAAATGGCACTTCACACAAACATTGTTACAGCATATCACCAACACTCCTCTGCTCAGAACCCTTACAAGTCCTCGGACACAGGGCAGAAACAGAAATCTGAATCCTGTGCTTCTTCAGAGGAAGATGCAAGGACAATGCACCAGCACAGGTAAGCAGGGGAGTGGGAGCCTCTCTCTTAAACTTTACTGCTGCAAATACCACCACCATCCCTCACAACACATACCTACAATATTGGCTCAACAACATTTCCTCCTTCAAGAGTTGCTAACTGCACAGTGGGTACAATATAAGAATACACGCTGCAGTAAGTGAGTCACCCCTTGGAGATATGCTGACAGCATGATGTCAGCCAATATCACGTCAGTGTAACCCCACAAGCAACTGAGGGGAACAGGAAGAACAACCACATTTCTTGGTGAATACCAGCTAGGGCTGCCAACTGCCTATAGTGCCTGGAGAAAAGTGTCCTGTCCCTTTAACAGAGGCTTAATGTGTGGAAATGGACAGCTGAAGGTTTTCATGGCATGGAGGTAAATAATGTCCCCAGTAAATAACATACCACTAAGCCTCTATTAAAAAGGCAGGACATATCGGCGGGTAAAGCAGTTATAGCTTTGGGTTGGAAAGATAAAAGTAGATGGACAGTTGAAATCTGGCATAACTATTTGTTTGATTTCATACAGTCAGACATCACTACAACTCAACGCAAGGAGACATCACGGGAAGGGAAATCTGCAGAAGTTCGGAATAGATGGAAGACCTATTTTGACTGGATATCAAAGGAAGGAAGAAAAGACATTCAGTGGAAGATTCAGACTTTGTGTCCATGGCTGGGGTCAAAAGACAAAGGACAACACGAAGATAGGGAGGGGGGGAGGAGGGGGAAGTGGAGGAAACTGGAAGAAGTTGAATAATATGTGTCGTAAAAGTTAAAAAGGGAAAAAACTAATAAAAATATATGTTTATAAATAAAAAGGCAGGACATTTTTTCTCTCCAGGCAGTTGGCAGCTCTAACACCAGCCACTCCTGCCACTGGCTTATACTAAACCAGTCCCTCAAGTTCTGTGTTGTGTACAGAGGTCTTTTCTGAACCTGTCTGTTCCTCTGCAGTTGTCCACAGCCACGTTGGAAGCAGAATCTCCCTCCACATTGCATCCTGCTCTCACTTTCCTCTTGCATCGCAGCTCCTTCCAGATTCTGCATTGTTTTATGGCTGTTTGGAGGTGACTTCTCAGTCATCACAGTGTTGCCCCCGGGTATCTGAAAGCAGTTTCTCCCCGGTCCTTTCTGCTCTTCAACTTCCGATTTGGAGGGAATAATAAGCAGACTACTTGACATGGCTTTAATCATCTCCGCCCATTCCCCCATCTCTATTTCTGCTTCTATTTAATTTTCACCTAGCACACAACGCGGAGGGCAGGTAGAGGGGGAGCCTGGGGAGGGCCTCTGGGAGCCTGACACTTCTAGCTTGTGGGGGGGGGGCATTTGACACACTCCTCCATCCTTTGCACATTGGACCCTAGAGAGGGATCTTTTCCCTTCCTCAAAGCCAATCTGCACACATCTTGGAGGGGGATGTATTAAAAGGAATGACAGGATTGCCCATTGGAAACAATGGGAGAGGCTTGAAGGGCCATTTGTTTTTGTTTTTTTTAATTAAAACCATTGGGACATCACCCCTCCCAACAGACCAGCCAGCCAGCCAGTCTCTATGGGTCATGCATGCCATGAGTAGCCCAGTGGCAGTAGCCCTGGGAGAGCAGGGAGGAGCAGAGAGAAAGGGGGGGTGCAGTGTGCCCCATCCCTTGCTTATGCACTTCGCCAAGTCGGTGGCAATTGGACGCCCCCTCCACAGGTCACAAGTGACGTTAACTGCAATTAAGCAAAAAAATGTGGGTTTTGATTGTAGATGCAGAATGCATACACAAAAATAATCTGGAGAAAAAAGAATAGTGCAGAGGGCAGGGACACAAAATACAAAGTTAACCTTAAATGCTCGACTGCTCAGATTCTCCAGAGTAAGCTACAGTGAGCTGTTAGTGCAGAAGGGGCCTGAGATTGGCAGCAGCTCTCCAGGTTCTTGGGTGGCGATCTTTCACAGCACCGACCAACTGATCTTCTAAATGGGATTGAATCTGAGACTTTTTGCATGCCAAATAGATGCTCTACCACTGAGCCATGGCCCCTCCTCAGACCAGTCACAAGCAGTTTTCTCTCTAAGCTGAGTTAGTGTGAGCTGGCTCACAATTTTTTAGCCTCCAGCTCACACATTTTTGCCTTAGCTTAGGAACGATGTCTCCAGAGCTAACTAATTTATGCAGTAACCAAATTGCTTGCTCACAACTTTAATGCCAGTAGCTCACAAAATAGAATTTTTGCTCAGAAGACTCCACAGCTTAGAGGGAACATTGGTCACAAGACTACCTTTTGCTTTTGTTGCAACAGATTAACAGGCTAGCAGTCTGGAATTTGTTACCATTGGAAAATAGAACTTTCCAGCTGCAAGGAAGCAAACTTGAACACTATGGGATCTTTGAGAAAAACCACTCCAGACACTTATCCTTTTCCCAGCTAAGTCCTCATGTCAATGCTCATTCTTCTGTAGTGCCTTCCTACAGCAAAATAAATATAATTCCACCATCCCAAAGTTTAAACAAAAATGTAATGGAACACAAAATCCAGGTGCAAAGGAAGTGTCATTGGCCTCAGCTTCCTGAAATGTGCGCATAATAGCAGGCCCTGTGTTTACTCCAGTTCCCTTGTCTCCACTAGAATGGTAATTCTGAAGGAACCCCACTACTAGGGTTGCAAAGTCAAAATGTCTTACCGGTGGGGGAGCCTCACGGGGCTCCGGGAGCCATTTTTAGATGTGCGCGCGCACGCCACCAGCACATCACCAGAAGTGACGCGCGACATCGATCACGTTGAAGGCGTGGCCCCGATGGTTGGAGGGAAAACCATAGAGTTTTCCCTCTGACGATCGGGGCCACGCCCCCAACATTATTGACGTGGTTGCGTCACCTCTGGTGACGCAGCCATGCTGCGCTTCGGGGGGCGGAGTTCCCCCTGGGGCCCGATTCTACTGTGGTGGATATCGGGCCTCTGAAGCGGGGGTTTACCCGCCCTCGCCCCCATTTGGCAGCCCTACCCACTACAGCTCTTCATTCTAATCACTAATGCAAATCAGTCAAACCCTGCTGTCTTAGAAATACCTACCTACATAAAAATGGGACTCCTTGGAAGCAGAATTGGGTCTAATGGAGGGTACCTGGGAGCTAGGATCCCAGAGTCGTTCATGGATGGGGAAGGGGGCAGGCCTGAACCCTGATCTTGAAGTTACTAAATAGGGGGGTAGAGTGCCAACGCCAGACTTGCCAATTCTGCAGATCAGCAAAGGGAGCCAGAATCTACATTCTTCCTGCAGGAGAAGGTTAGGCCTAGAAAATAAAAGTTTAAAAGGAAAAGTAGAGGAAGAATTGTCTTGGATCTAGAATGCCTGGGCTCCCCAGAAAAGAAGTAGAGCCTAGAAGGTACATTAAAAAATTATTCTGAAAGAGATCGAGGTGGGGGTTGGATTCTTATAGTATTGTTGCAAAATATTCCTCTTGCCTCTGTTTCCCAGACCTTTTACATTCAGTTTCCTTCCCCAATCTCCCCCCTTCCCAAAGAAAATTCCATCTCTGCCACCCCCTTAACTATGTACTTGAGGGCCAGACTAAATGTGATAGTGTCCTGGTGTCTGCCATGAGGACACTGCTAGCTACCCTTTTAAAAATGTCATGAAGGCACAATGTGGCAGACTGAGGTGTTCTTGGCACCCTTCATGCCTTATCGAATGCCGAAACAGCTGCTCCTGCTGGCCAAACATGCGTTTCCCTACCCTTTTTGTCTTGCAAGATTGGAGCTCCATGAAGTAGCCCAAACAGAAGCTTGCAGGCAGCACTCAATTATGGGGTGGGTGGGTGGTAAATATTGTCTGAATAACTCCATGCAGGGCTTTTTTTATTATGGTACTTACCAGTAGTGAGTACTAGCACTTTTTTGGGGGGGGGCTCTCCCATTTCCTGAGAGAGGAATGTGTGTAAATCAGCACAACCTTATATGTATGTAGAGCTATCTTTCAGCTATGCTCCTGTAGAGTTCAGGGGGTTGGACTAGATGACCTGCAAGGTCCCTTCCAACTCTAACATTCTATTATTCTATGATATATGAGTAGTGTAGGGCTGCCAGGCCTGGCAACCAGAGGGAGACTGGGGGAACAGGGTATTTGGGGGTGAAGGTAGCTGTTTCAGGATTTTGTGGGCCCTGGGCGATGGAGTATAATTGGTTCCCCTTCTCCCCTTGGTATGGCCCCTTTTTTCTCCAACCACACCACTTCCATTTGGTCCCTCCCTATTCTTCTTCAACCTCTCCTTTTTTCTATTTCAATTTGCTTACTATGGTAAAGAGAAATCATACCAAATTATGCTTTCTAAGCTAGGCTTCAACAGTATGTGGATAGAGAACTGCCAGAAGTACAAGCTGGGTTCGAAGAGATAGAGGAACTAGAGATCAAATTGCCAACATTCACTGGATTATGTAGAAAGCAAGGGAGTACCAGAAAAACATCTACTTCTCCTTCACTGACTAAGCTAAAGCCTTTGATTGTGTGGACCACAACAAACTGTGGCAAGTCCTTAAAGAGATGGAAGTACCAGACCACCTCACATGTCTCCTGAGAAACCTGTATAAGGGTCAAGAAGTGACAGAACCGGATATAGAGCAACTGATTGGTTTAGCATAGGAAAAGAAGTATGATGAGGATATATATTGTCACCCTGCTTATTTAATTTATATGCAGAGTACATCATCCAAAATGCTGGCCTGGATGAATCACAAGCCGAAATTAAGATTGCTGGGGAAAACATCAACAACCTCAGATATGCAGATGATATCACTCTAATGGCAGAAAGTGAAGAGGACCTAAAGAGCCTCTTGATAACTGTAAAAGAGGAGAGCACAAAAGCTGGCTTGAAACTCAACATCAAAAAACCTAAGATCATGGCATCCAGCCCCATCACTTCTTGGCAAAGAGAAGGGAAAGTCATGGAAGCAGTGACAGAATTCACGTTCCTGAGATCCAAGATCACTGCAGACGGTGACTGCAGCCATGAAATTAAAAGACTCCTGCTCCTTGGGAGGAAAGCGATGGCAAACCTAAACAGCATAATAAGAAGTAGAGACATCACCCTGCCAACAAAAGTCCGTGTGGTCAAAGCAATGGTATTCCCAGTAGTAATGTATGGCTGCGAGAGTTGGACTGTAAGGAAGGCTGAACGCCGAAGAATAGATGCTTTTGAATTATGGTGCTGGAGAAGACTCTTGAGAGTCCCTTGGACTGCAAGGAAATCAAATCAGTCAATCCTAAAAGAAATCTGCCTTGCCCCGGGGGTCGCGGGATGCGCAGAGTAGATGCCAGAGACCCCGACGGACCCTACAAGGCCCCCGTGGCACAACTCACTGAATGGGATGAACACCAATGGCCCGAGGAGAGAGCCGGGAGCAGGGGACCCTCCCCCGTCGGGCTGCGTTGGCCGGGCTCAGAGGCAGGACCGCGGCCTGCGGGACAGGGCCACGAAGGAGGAGACAGGTGGTGGCGGCTTCTCTGACGTGCCAGGAGCAGGCGCGGAGCAGCGGGTACCCCTGCAGATCGGCAGCAGCATGGCCCATAGGTTGCCAGAGCCACCACCGGCGCATCAGTCCTCACCCCGGAGATGCCCCGTCGGCATCCCGACGGATAAAGGAGGGTGTGGGCCAAGTGAGAGGGCAGATGGGCTGTCCTGGGAGTGGGGCGGGGAGATAAAAGGCAGGGTGGAGAAGGGGCCGGGGAGGAGGAGTACGCTGAGAACCGGAGTGAGTTGGTGACAGAGAGAGAAAGGTGAAAGAAGGCAAAAAGCAGTCTGCAGTGTGCTGGCAGAGGGGCTCTCAGGGTGCCCTTAACCCTGTCCCCTGCCTGTCTGAGGCCCCTCACTCCCTGTCCCTTTTTGGAATCTATCGCTCCGAGGGCCGTCTCCCCCACCAGAGCCAGATCGCAAACACTGACGCCACAGCCCCTGGGGGCGCCACACCAGAGTCCAAGGGCGAGCCTGACAAAATCAAACCTGACTTTCCCTGGAAGGCCAGATACTGAAGCTGAAGTTCAAATACTTTGGCCACCAAATGAGAAGGGAGCAATCACTGGAGAAGATTGAAGGAAAAAGAAGAAGGGGACGGCAAAGGATGAGATGGTTAGACAGTGTTATTGATGCAATGAACATGAAATTGAGCAAACTCTGTAGGACGGTGGAAGACAGGAGAGCCTAGCATGATGTGGTCCATGAGGTCGTGAAGAGTCAGACTAGACTGTGTGACTGAACAACAACAAAAATAAGACAAAGAGAAAAAAATTCTACTGTGATTTTATTTGGTGGTCATTCAATAAAATTTGTATCACTTGTGTAAAAGCAATAGAAATATAAATCTGGAGGAACCTTGACCTCAAGGTCTGTGGAAAAGTTTCTCCACTCTAATCACTGAAAGTGAGGAGGCCAATCCACGTCCATCCAAAATGCTTAAGCAATTGAACCATCCTCATATACTGGAGATGTTCATTTAGAAACATCAGGAAGAATGAAGTGAATTTAACTTCATCACTCAAAGGACTAACTAACAGAAGAAAATAAAACTTATTCTTCATATTGAGAAACGCGTCACTCAGCTTCTTAATCAAAGAGTTACATCTTTGATACAACTAATTTAACGCTCCAATGAATACTACAATCCAAATGTTTAATTGTTGGTTATATACCTGTGTACTGCTTTTAAAATTGATTTGTGTTATATTTTTAAACTGTTGACTGCCTTGAGGGCCCTAATTGGGTACCAAGATGGTCTATATTTTTTGCTTGTGTGTTACACAAATCTTTGTCCCATGTCTCCAATCCCAATAATGAAGCACACAGTTGGAGTCCAAGTAGAGAAGAAGATTCGCCAAGCTTTTATTCAAATAGAAAGGAGCCCCTCAACTCATGAAATCAAGTCGAGGAGTTCAACTAAGTAACATTGGGTTACATCTTTCATACCCTATGATGATCCTCCCATCATGACATGTCAAGACCTCCCCTATGACATCAACCAGGCATGCTCAGTTGAGTTTTCTTTGCTTGAGATAGGGAGCATGTGTAAAATCTCTTTGTTCTCCTTCGTACATGTGTACAAGAACCATGTCTATTAGCAACAAAATGTTTCAAAGTTATGTTCCAGACATTTAGATATCAATTAGTGAACAAAACATTACTATAAATTCACATGTACAAAACAAGTTTTCAACACCTTACCAAATGTGGCTTCTGGGTCTGGTTTTCAGACATTTGAAGATTACATTCAGTTTAGACAAAGCAATAACACATGTCTTTGAGGCCTAGATACAAAATGCTGCTAACTCGTGTTCATAATCTATTTCCATCATTCACATAACATTCACTGGACAAAGCATCTTCAGAAGTTACAACATTGTTGTTTTAGACTAACAAAGAAGCCTTGAGTCTCAAAGGATAGCTTTTTCTGTAGGAATGTGCTTACAACTATAGCTTTGAAGTTGCAATGACCCCTATATTGGTCTTACAGTTATTAATACATTTCATATAATCAATTACTACCTATTAAGCCACAAGGAGATAAAAGCTTGCCTGATTTATTAGGTATTTATTATTAAAACTTATAACGGCATGAGGCCTTTTGAAAGGTCATTGTTAATCTGCACATTTAAGGAATTTCTGCTATATCTCAACTTCAAAAGAGAAGAAGAAGAAGAAGAAGAAAGAGATTGAATTTATACACCATGGCCCTTCACTACCCAAAGGCGTCTCAGACTGGCTTGCAAACTCCTTTCCCTTCCCCTCCCCACAACAGACACCCTGTGAGATAGGTGGGGTTGAGAGACCTCTGACAAAAACTGCTCTTTTTCAAGGACAGCTCTGACAGAACTATGGCTTGCCCAAGGTCATCCAGCAGGTGCAAGTGGAGGAGTGCGGAATCAAACCCGGTTCTCCCAGATTAGAGTCTGCGCACTTAACCACTACACCAAACTGGCAAATCCTTTCACAAAATACTGAAGTGCAACATTAATAGAATGAAAGGCTTCTTGCACAAATCCAGGTGTCAATAAAACTAATTTTAACAAGATATAACTTTAAAGCATAAGACTTAAAAAACCAGGAGTTTGCCTTAGTAGGCATCTTCAAAGAGAAATGAATAGGGCCTTCAGTTAGATGTCCCAACTCTGGGCCTTATTGTTACTATTGTTACTGAGACTGTGGCTAGTGATATGGACTGCCTGACAAGGTTGTGGGCTTAACATGTAAGGGAAATTATAGGTGTTTCTATACAAATGCTTGGAGCTGCGGTGGCTCAAGTGGTTAAGACGCTGAACTGCAGGCTGTGGAAGGTTGGTAGTTCAGTAGTTCGAGACCCGGGTGCCGCATGATGGAGTGAGCTCCCATCTCTAGTTCAAGCTCCTGCCAACCTAGCAGTTAGAAAGCAAGAAATTGCAAGTAGATAAATAGGGACCACTTCAGTGGGAAGGTAACAGCGTTCCGTGCGCCTTGGTGTTTAGTCATGCCAGCCACATGACCACGGAAACGTCTTCAGACAGCGCTGGCTCTTCGGCTTTGAAACGGAGATGAGCACCACAACCCTAGAGTCGGATTCAACTGGCTTTCGAGCAAGGGAATCTTTACCTTTACCTTTCCTTTCAGTTTCTTCCTCACTTGCCCCCTCATATCAGAGAAGTTACCCCTTTTAAAGTTAAAAGTGATTTTGTCAGTCTTTTTGGCCAATTCCCTATTTATAAAAATGTTGAACTCAATAACATTATGGTCACTGTTCCCAAGCAGTGCAATCACTTTTACATCTCTCACCAGGTATCAGGCATTACTTAGGACCAAATCCAGGAACACCTCTCCCCTGGTAGGTTCTGTGACCATCTGCTCCATAGCACAGTCGTTGAGAGTGTCTAGAAACTCAATCTCTTTTTCCCGACTAGAACACATATTGATCCAATCAATGTGTGGGTAGTTAAAATCGCCTATTATGACACAGTTTTTTTGTCTAGCCGCTATCTTTAATTCATTCATCATTTTATAATCCTCCTCTATCTTTTGATCTGGTGGGCAATAACAAACTCCCAGTGTTAAGCTTCCTTTTTGGCCCACTATTTCAACCCATAGCATTTCCAGAAGTGAATCCAATTCTCTTACCCTCTCAATCTTACTGGATTGTGTACCCTCTCTGACATACAGAGCTACCCCTACTCCAACCCTTCCCCCCCATCCTTCCGATATAATTTATAACCAGAAATCACCGTATCCCACTGATTTTCCTCATCCCACCAAGTTTCCGAAGTACCCACAATGTCTATTTTTCCCCCCAACACCAAGCATTTCAACTCCCAGATTTTACCTCGGATACTTCTAGCATTTGTATAAGGTAAAGGTAAAGGTTCCCTTGCTCGAAAGCCAGTGTCCTAAGATGTTTCCGTTGTCATGTGGCTGGCATGACTAAACACCAAGGTGCACGGAACGCTGTTACCTTCCCACCAAAGTGGTACCTATTTATCTACTTGCAATTTCTTGCTTTCAAACTGCTAGGTTGGCAGGAGTCAAAACCACTGGGGAAGTTTGGAAGCTATTTAAAACTACAATCATAGAAGCTCAGAAAAAATATATACCGCAGGTTAGGAAAGGCACAAATAGGTATAGAAAAAAGCCTGCATGGTTAACAAACAAAGTAATGGAAGCTGTAAAAGGTAAGAAGGATTCCTTTAAGCAGTGGAAAGCTAGCCTCAGTGAGGTTGAAAAGGAAACAGGCTGTGGCAAATAAAATGGAAGTCTGTGATCAGGCAGGCAAAAAGGGAATATGAGGAGCATATAGCAAAAAACATAAAGACCAACAATAAAACTTTCTTCAAATACATTAGAAGCAGGAAACCAGCCAGGGAGGCAGTGGGGCCCTTGGATGACCAAGGGGTAAAAGGAGTAGTGAAGGATGATAGGGAAATTGCTGAGAAGCTGAATGCATTTTTTTGCCTCTGTCTTCACTGTGGAAGATGAGAAGTGCTTGCCTACTCCAGAACCGCTGATTTCGGGAGGGGTGTTAAAAGACCTAAGTCAGATTGAGGTGACGAGAGAGGAAGTCCTCTCGTGGGCACTCAATGAAATTACTGAGCAGTCGCGTTAGAACAGATAAAAGGAAGTACTTCTTCACCCAAAGAGTGGTTAACACATGGAATTCACTGCCACAGGAGGTGGTGGCGGAATTAGATAAGCATATGGAGCAGAGGTCCATTGGTGGCTATTAGCCACAAAGTATATATAGGGACTGTGGGGCAAGTGATGCTCTGTATTCTTGGTGCTGAGGGGGGGCAACAGTGGAGGGCTTCTAGTGTCCTGGCCCCACGGCTGGACCTCTTGATGGCACCTGGTATTTTTGGCCACTGTGTGACACAGAGTGTTGGACTGGATTGGCCATTGGCCTGATCCAAAATTGGCTTCTTATGTTCTTAATAAGTGTTTATCAGCAATGATTCCCAGCACATTAGTACATAGGCTCATTGTTCTTTTATAGTTCAAAGGCCCTCCCGTGCTGAAATGTTTCAGTCTGTTTATTATTTTTACTGAAATCATATTAAATACAGCATCCCCTCTGTCCCCCTGGAGGCCCCTGCCCTCTGTTGTGTCACTCACTGTGAAGAGGAGCTGCCAGGACCTCAGACTGCCGGAGAGGGACCCTGGCCAGCTGGCCTTCGGTGCCCTGTGAGGATTCTCACTGTACGCTTTCTCCCTCTCTCTCTCTCCACCGTGCATCTGTCTCAGCTCTCTGGCTCTCCTCCTCCTCCTCGATCCCAGTGTTCACTCACTCTTTATACAGTGCCTCCCACCTGTCTCATCCCACCTCCCTTGTGACTGGTTCCCTCCTGGGTCCCTCATGTTCGCCCCACTCCCCATTGGGCCAGCTCAGTGTCAAACTTTGTACTTCATTTGCCATGTTGATTTCTGTTCTCTGTAATGCTTTTGCTTAGAGCTGGAAGGGGGGGAGTGAATGGGGGAAAGTATGGCCTCCGGAGGAGGGAAGACGGGTTGACCTTGAAGCCTTTGCTGCCAGGAATGATGGCACCTCTCTTTTATTTTATGTGGTTAGGTGTGATGTAGTTTTTAATTTCTTGTTGTCTAATAAAGACCTTCTGGTGGTCCTAAAGCCATACAGAGTACACAATCAGGAAGCTCCACTTAGGTTCAATCAGATCTCATGAAAGTAGCAACATTGTATATAGTTCAATATTGGAATGGTATAGGTCTGGGTGCCGCTCTTATCAGAGCAGATCAGAGCTGAGTAATATTATGAATAAAGCCTTGAATTGAGAATCATCTCTCACCTTTCAGTACACTAAACTGGCGATGAGGATGGGATCCCAGGCCTAACCAAATGGGGAAATCACTCTCTGCCTGCCCAACTGAATCACTGAGGGCACCTAGAGCTAAATCACTACGGACATGGCATCCAAGGGCCATATCGAACTGTTCGACCCCATGGTTGGGAACTGGGACTCCTACCTCGACCGTTTTGATTGCTTCCTTATAGCAAACGGTATTGAAGGAGACGATGTCTGCCGCACCACTTTCTTAAGTACCTACGGCCAGGCTGTATTTGACATTGCTTGGGACTTAGTAGCTCCATCCAAATTATTGGGGACACCTCTCAGCATCATCAAGGCACGACTAAATAACTATTTTATGCCTAAGATGTCTGCTGCCATACACCGATTTGTTTTCTACCAATGAAGCCAGAAAGAGGGCGAGTCTGTCATTGAATATGTCACTGTGCTGCGAAAGGCTGCTCGTGATTGCCAGTTTCTGAACTTAGATTCAGTCCTGATGGATCGTTTGCTCTGTGGCCTTAGAGACGACAGCATCAGGCGAGCGCTTCTTTTGAAAAAAGAACTTACGCGTTGGCACTCAAAGCGCTGAGAGTGGAGGCCGCCAACATTTCTCTTCGCGAACTGCTGCTACAACTCTGTTCACCATGGTGTCACCACAGACCAATCTGATTCCAGAGACAACCAATCGGAATCGTCTGATGACGGAGTCCACACAATGGGAACCAACCCAAAGCCGCGCCATTCTAAAAAAAGCCTGTGAAGAGGAGCGTGTGCCAGTTGTGGCAGTGTGCATGCTTGTAGAGACTGTCAGTTCCGCGATGCTAGTTGTTGTTCTTGTGGAAAGATGGGCCACATCGCTAAAGTCTGTCTTTTATTGCACGGTCATGCTGCACCTGAAGTCTTCTGTTGTCCGGAAAGATCTTCTAGTAAGTCTCACAACACATCCCATTTTTCGCCCTCTCATTCGTTCAATCACTGGCTGAAATACAGTAAGGAGGCGAGAGTGTCAGAGGACTATGTCAATCACCTATACATCCACCAAGGTCTACACACATGTCCCAAGATCAAGGTCACTGTCTTCCTTGAAGTTTGCGCTTGCCAGATGGAGGTTGATTCAGGTTCCGCGCTGTCAATTGTCTCATAGAACACATTTGAACAGGTCTGTCCCAGGTTCTCTGCATGCCATCTCCAGAAGTGCAATCTGCAACTTTTTGATTTCCAAAGGAACTGAGTTCCTGTCGTCGGTATCGCCTCCGTCCAAGTCAAGTAAAAAAAGTTCAATTGGTTGTCTTAATCTACTCGTCGTTGAAGGTTGCCGGACAAGTCTTATTGGTCTGGACTGGTTTGCCGCCCTCGGTATCGAGATTATCGGCATCAACAATGTCTGTCAGCTGGGAGCTGCCAATTTTGTAGAAGAGTTCCCTGACGTCTTCAGTTCAGAACTTGGCTGTTACAAAGGGCCACCAGTTTCTTTTGATTTGAATCCTGCAGTCCAACCCATATGCCTCAAACCACGGTGAGCACCCTTCGCCCTCAAGCATCGCATCGACAAGCAAATCGACAAACTGTTAGCTCGGGGCATACTGGAACCAGTTCCCAGTGCAAAATGGGAAACCCCAATTGTCACTCCGATAAAGCCAGATGGCTCGGTTCACTTGTGCATGGACTACAAGTGCACACTCAACAAGGCCCTGCAGCAACATGCGTACCCGGTTCCTGTGGTGAGCCATCTCCTAGCATCCATCTCTGGGGGCCGGGTGTTCACCAAAATTGATTTGCACAGGCATATCAACAATTGCCTGTCAACGCAGCCACAGCTGAGGCCCAGACTATTGTGACGCATCGAGGTGTCTTCAAGGTAAACCGATTGCAGTTTGGGGTAAATGTTGCCCCCGGGATCTTCCAAGAACTGATGGAGCGCCTTTTTAAGGACTTGACAGACGTCATCCTCTATTTTGATGATGTGCTGATAGCGGGGGCCTTGGAATTGGAACTGACTGTTCATGTTCA
Source organism: Gekko japonicus (assembly GCF_001447785.1). Classification (NCBI taxonomy): domain Eukaryota; kingdom Metazoa; phylum Chordata; class Lepidosauria; order Squamata; family Gekkonidae; genus Gekko; species Gekko japonicus. The sequence goes on along the minus strand of NW_015163660.1, from coordinate 224,345 downwards.
AGAGGTGCTCAGTCGTCTACAGAATGTCGGCCTTCGAGTAAAAAGGGTAAAGTGCGAATTCTTCATTCCTGCGGTCAAATTCTTGGGGTTTCTGCTGGACAACGATGGCATCCATCCTGCGCCAGAGAAGGTGGCTGCAATCTGAACCTCCCTCCCAGTCATTTTAGGGTATAAAAAGGGAGCATCTCCCCATTGCTCTCTCTCTCACTTCCTACCTATCTGACCCCACCCTACCTTGTTGGCTCCAATATTAGCGCTGTTTGGAGTATCCCACGTGTGTTGCTGGTCAACACACGACCCTTTCCCCTAGTGTTTCCTATTTTTGCTGCAGGATCACTTTTTCACATCAGACAGGTAAAGTATCACCCTAATCAAATATACCTTCCTGCTAATCTGACTGTCACTGTACCTTTCTGTCTAATATTCTTAGCTCTGTATTGATTGAATGTGTGATTGATTTTTACTGTATGTGTGTGAGAAGTACTAGTAAAGAAATCACTATCTTTTAAGGTCTAGTCTCTGTGTCTATTTCTGGGGATCTGGATAAGTTGGACTCCAGTATACATAGGTTATTGTTTCCTTAATTAAAGCCATTGCCATTTAATATTCAAATTCCCTCATTTTATTAGAGAAATAAAGCAATTCAGCTAACAACTGTTAAAACAGTTGGAAGCTCCCAACAGACCTTGGCCTGTTATTTCTATGGCTTTCATAACAGACCTGCCACCGAGCAAAGGGAAAACAGTGAAGGGGCCAGTGGATTTAGAAACATGGTGGACTGAGCTAATTCAACAGTGTGCAACCAAAGCAAAAGAGGGTTACAAAGTCCAGGCTGACAAGAGGCAAGTCCCGGAATGGAACCTCCAGCCTGGGGATTCTGTATACATTTCCACTAAGAACCTATGAAACCTATGAAAAAACTGGGGTGGAAATATGTGGGCCCCTTCAGAGTAGTGTGAGTTATAAATAAAGTGGCTGTTGAGCTGGAGTTACCCAAAAGCTTACGACATGTGCACACTGCTTTTCATTTTAGTCTACTGAAGAAGGATCCTGGACCCTCGGATCCAGCAGCTCCCCCTCCCCTGAATGTAGACAGGGAGTGGAACCAGGAAGTGGACGAAGTGCTGGACTCTCAAACTATAACATGGCCACCTCTACTATCTAATCAAGTGGAGAGATTTTGACCCCAGTCATAACAAATGGGTGCAGGGGGAGCATGTCAAGGCTCCCCAACCGGTGAAAGCTTTCTATAAATGCTTCCCTCACAAGCTGGGTGGATAGGGGCTTGGGGGGGGGCAGTATGTCAAACTCGTCTTCGTTTGCCATGTTGATTTCTGTTCTCTGTGATGCTTTCGCTTAGAGCTGGAAGGGGGGAGTGAATGGGGGAAAGTATGTGTGGGAACAAGCTTTGCTAGACATCTGTAACAAATTCCAAGTGGCCTCCCAAGGAGGAAAGACGAGTGACCTTGAAGCCTCTGCTGCCAGGAATGCTGTCATAGATAGATTTTGTAGTTCACAGGTGTGTGTGGGAAAACTCCGCACTTTGGCTTGGTGGGATGAATGACCAGTGTGATTGGACCCTGGCATGGGGGGGAGTAGCTTGAAGTGGGTATAATATTGGGCTTGGCACCAATGCTGAAGAGTGTTGTTGGAAGTGAGTACACACGGGGGTCTGACACTCAGCTGACTTTGTAAGCCCTTGCTCCCGCCTTCTCTCAACCCCGTCCTGGCTGGAGTCAGTGTGCGTGATTTGCCTGGTGCTGCAGCTGCCTTACCACCCTTCTCCCCGGCAACGCCCCCCACGACCACTGCTGCTAGCCTCCTGTGGCTCCCTCTTATCTGCTGCCATGCTCTCCCCATGGCCCGACTCCATGCATGCCCACCGTCCTGGTTCACTCCTGCCAGCATGGACCCTCCTTCCAGGCATCCCAGCGGGGCTCATCCAGCGTGGCCCCAGTGCCAGCAGCCTCGGTGGCTGTCAGCTCCTCCAATGTCTGGGGTTCCCCTGGTTGGGCTCCCGCCTCTCCCGCAGCTCACGCCTCGTTCCACCGCTCACCGCCTTGCCCCAGTAAGTCCATCTCTGGACAAATACGATGCATTAAGAAAATCAATATAACATTAATAATGCTTATCATTCATTCTGAATACATAGAAAAACCAACTATATAGAGAATTCAGCCTTATACATTTGTCTCCAGCTAACTTCAAACACCCCAGATCTGTAGGCTTATAAATTGTTGCTGTCTGCTTATCAGTTCCTAGTGACTGTAAATACAGAAAGACTTTTAAATCACATTTGGATGCTAAACTCTGAGGCATAGGGGAATATTCAAATCTCTCTGTTAAAATACATTGCCCCATCAGTTTCCCTATCTGTGAACTCCTAACAACAATAGGGATCTTAAAACCATTCTAAGATACTGCTTAATTCACTCACATTTGTAAAAGTTTATTATGAAATCTATTCAGTTTTATAGAAATAATCCATTGGTATCCCTTAACAATACAAAAGAGGGGGGGATTACTTTTAAAATGTCTCAGAACAGAAGCCATTTTTCTCCTGTGGGGAATGGTGCTTCAGCCTTGATTTGTAACATTTTTAATAGACAGAGAGAACTGTACTCTCTCTTAACACATTCCTTTGTGTCTGGCAGGGCTGCTTTTAGCTTTGCTTAGCATAGGAAAACGTTTGGTCTGTTTAAAACAAGGCCTGCCTTGGCCCATCATGAATCCATTATTAATAAAACCAATATTAATAAATGATAGGTCAGTGGGCTTGTTGTACACGTGTGTACCCATAATGATCAAGATATTTATCATGAGAAAGCACCTCTAATGCATTGACAAGTTATAGCAACTGCAACAAAACTGATTTGAAAGCATCTACTCCAACATGTAGCACTCCAAGATGTCTGAGACAGAGCTTTCACAGTCAGTTTGGCAAATACTGTAAGACCACTTCCTGGTGTAGCTGGGAGATCTGTTGTGATTCCAGGAGATCTCCAGCCCCCACCTGGAGGTTGGCAACTCTAGATGGTGAGAATAAAGCAGGATAAGTGGCTAAGGGGGCTTTCAGGAAAGGTAAAGAGGAAACAGTGAAGGAAGGGGGAAATGAGATTCCTCCCGCAAGTCCTTGTGTGTTCTTGCTTAAGAGTCTGTTACAGGGGCTGCACATTTTTCCTCTCTACCACACCTGTATCTATTGTGGGTATGTTGGAAAAGAGGCAGCTTTACCTATTCTGCTGCCAGTGTAGTTTTCAAAGGCACTGAAGCCTTGCTAGATCAGGAGATTTGGCAATCCGATCTATTTGATTTGCCTTTGACACTCCATTTCTACTTGTTTACTTGGGATATATGTCCAGTCTTTGCTCATTACTAACTTCAGCTGTCTTCAGTATGAGCCTTCCAATGTGTGTGTGTGTGGGGGGGGGGGTTTGAGAAAATATTATGATGTCTGCACAGTTGTGCTGTAGCAGGAAGGAGAGACCGTCTCTTCCAGGTGCCCATGATAGCTGCTGGTATCCAAGAAACCACATAGCCTATATGACAAGGAGGGGTGATGGAAAACAGGCTGCTGGGATGAATAGTAGCAAGCAGCAGTAATTAACTTCATGGACACTGCAGAGGGAAGATGCTGAACAAAACGACTGGAATCTGGGGCAACCAGTCAACATGAGCAGCCCAACTGCAGTGATTGTGTCTGGGAGAACAGAGTCTCAGCTGTGCCTGAAGAACTTCTTGACATGTCTCCAGGGGTCGTTTCGTAGAAAAAGAGCTAGGGGAACTCATTAGCATAACTCATTAGCATATGCCACACCCCCTGACATCATAAGGCCCGGCGGTGGACCTGCAAGGCTGGCGGGAGTGCAAGGAAGTCCCACCAAGGCCCTCCCTGGCCCCAGGCAGGCAGGGGTGGGGAGAGGCGGGGGGGAAGCAACTTACCCTCCCCCTTCTCCTGCCTCCTCCTGGCTGAATGAGGGCCGGAAGCGGGGCGGCCGGAAGCAGGGGGTGTGGCTTCGTCATGTGCCCCGCCCCCACACCTCACCCGGGGGAACTGCGATCCCCTGCGTTCCCCCCCCAAAATGACCCCTGCATGTCTCAAATGCAAAAGAATTTACTTTATTTAAAACAGGAGATGTGGTAGAATTCTCCTAGACTTTGAAATTTCTGGCCAGATGTGTTATCTCAAATTGCATAAATAGAAAAATCCATCTAATAAAAGATAGATTTCGTAAGTTAAAGTCTAAAAATAACTTAATAACTTAGATATTTATGGGATACTATAAAATCTATACTCCTCTAATAAAATATCACAAGTCAGGATTGAGATTTTTTTAAAGAAGCATTCAACTTTAAAATTAAAAGCTGAACATAGATCTTTTTTTAGGGAAACCTATGACAAAACAGGGAATATTAGACTCTATTAAAGCTCTTAAGATAAATACATCTCTGGGACCTGATAGCTATACGAAAGATTTTTATAAGATATTTGCTCCTATTTTGGCAGATTTATGCAATTGGTCTGTAGGCAAATTACCCCCTTCTTGGTCACAAGCTGTGATTGTAGCAATTCCCAAACCACAAAAAGATGTGACATTATCTGCTTTGTACAGACCAATATCCTTATTTAATGTTGACTTTAAAATTTTTACTTCAACGCTGGCAAGAGTTGTGTTGTAACAGACTATATATTACCTGATCAAGTCAGCTTTATGCCAGGGTGTGACTTAATTGATAATATAAAGTGCTTAATATTTAAAACTTCTCTGAGATTTTTAAGAAACAAATGATATTACTTTCTTTAGATATAGAAAGAGCCTTTGATTCTTTAGAATTTTTTTAAATTTACTGCATAATATGGGTTTTGAGAATAAGTTCTTATCAGCTATTAATGCTATATATGAAAAATCTCAAGCCTTCTTGAAGATTACCCTTTCGAACAATTTTATATTGGGAAGAGGCATGAGACAAGGTTGCTCCCTTTTGCCACTGTTTGCATTGGCCTTAATGATCAGGAAAGCAAATGATATTGTTGGAATTACTATGGGAGGGAAAGCGCGCAAACTTAAATTTCCTTATTTGCTGATTAAATGTTATTGTTCCTTTCTTCTCCAATCGAATCATTAAAATCTTTGCAGAATGCCCTTCCAGAATTCAGTGAAGTCACAGGTCTACGAATAAATCAAGAAAATCCAAATTAATGCCAGTAAATTTATCACAAATTCAACAAAACAAGATTAAAAGGCTATTCCAATTTCAGTGGACTACTATTCACGTAATATATCTAGAAATACAAATTCCAGCTGTAGTGTATTCCAAAGCTGCCATGGAATGCATGATGTATGTGAAACATCTCATTAACATGTAATGTTAAGCTTCATCCAGGGCTAGGATCCAAATACATCCAATGGTATTGCTAGCCCAAGAAGTAACAAGCCAATCACTTCGCAGCAAGCTCCCTGAGCGGGAATGGCCATGATTGGTCCTTATGTGAACAACCTTATTGGTTGGTATGTGTACAGTGGGCGTGGCTACATTAGCCGGGAATGTTTAAAAGCAGGGCAACTGCAATGTAAAACCTGAACCGTGTTGTTCTGGCTATCAGATGTTGATCCGTGTTGGAGTTGTGTTCGAGTTGAAGAATAAAGCTGTGTTCTTGCTGAAGCACTCTCCGACTGCTTTGTTAAGCGAGCGACTTAACACCAGCAAAATTAAAAGATCTATTAATTTATAATCATCGTAGAATACATAAAGAAATTATAACAAAAATGTAAAAACGGGGAAAATTTTCTTTATCATGGGTGGAAAATTGTTCTTATTACCAAAATTTACTTTTCTTTTTAGGAGCATTACAATGACAATTACTTTTACACAAATTAAAGAATGGCAAAATACACTGACAAACTTTCTGTGGGCCCCCCAAAAGGCATCAAATAAAATCTCAAACTCTATATAGATGAACTAAAACAGGAGGAATGCGTCTTCCAAATCTTCAGAACTATTACACAGCCATCCACTTAGCTAAAGTAATGATAATGCTAAGAGATTACAATAACCCAGATTGGGTAACCATTCAAAATGAATATACTTACCCATATAATATCAAAGATATAATATGGCAGAAGACACGAGATAGGCCCTTTTAAGTTCAACAAAGTGGTATTCTTATGCCTTCTTTACATATTTGGGATTTTTTAAGAGTAAAACTGCTCCCAGAAATATCCAGATTCTCTTCCTTTTTTGGTCAATTATGGTATCCTCCAGGGCTAAATAGATTACAAAAGATGGTAACAAGCAAAAATCACCAAACGGAAAGATTTGATAGCAAACAATCAGGTAATGGTCAAAACTACTTTAGAAACCAAAATGGGTATATCAATACCCTGGTTCCAATATTTTCAAATCAGCCACTTACGTTCCTCTATTAAACTCCTATCAATAATAAAGCAACCAGTAACACAATTTGAATAGTTTTAACATTGCTATGTTTAACTTTCTGTGGTTCATTCATAGTGGCTACTAAACAATGGCATTTGTTCCTCATATACTAAGACAGTGCTATTATTGTTGGGTTGTCATATAAATGTGCTCTGACCTGGATAGCACAGGCTAGCTTGGGCTCATCAGAAGCTACGCAGGGTCGGCCCTGGCAAGTATTTGGATGGGAGACCTCCAAGGAATATCAGGGTCATGATGCAGAGCCAGGCAATGGCAAACCCCCTCTGAACATCTCTTACCTTGAAAACCCTATCGGGTCACCATAAATCTGCTGTGACGTGATGGCAACAACAAGAACATATAAATGTAAAATGTATTATGGGAAGTAAACTCAAATGACCCAGCTGCTCTGTCAGTATTCAAGGGTTTAGGGTGGACCTCAGCAACTGTTGCACCTATGTAATGCTTTAACCTGTTTTCCAGTGATGTCACAAGCTGTGTCAATGCAGCAATATTGAATTGCAGGAGCTGCTGGCCAATAACAGCTTCCATTTCTAGATCTGGCATAGAAGCACTGTACAAAGCCTTTGAGCAGCTGAATAATGGAAGGAGAGAAGGGACTGAGATCATGGGAGTTGTACATGGCATAAAGTCATTTGACTTACCACAGGGCAAGATCTGCCGGTGCAACTGGACCTGGCATATGCAGGCAGCATAAAACAATGCCCAGGTTACCTTCGCCCCTGGAATGAGTTGTTTTGTGACTTTTTAAGCTTGTCATTGTAGCTATAGGATTCTATAGATAAAAATCACAAAAAATCTAGATGGAATGTTCAGACTTCCAGAATGGACATTTTTTTTAATGTCCTGTTTAATACATCTCCAAGTAGCTTGACTATTAGCAATCATTCATTTATTTAGATAATTATTTAGATAATAGAGCCAGTTTGGTGTAGTGGTTAAGAGCATGGACTTCAATCTGGAAGAACCGGGTTTGATTCCCCTCTCTTCCACATGCAGCTGCTGGTGTGACTGTGGGTCAGTCATAAGTTCTTTCAGAGCTGTTCCTCAAGGGCAGTTTTTGAGAGAGCTCTCTCAGCCCCACCTACCTCACAGGGAGTCTGTTGTGGGGAGGGGAAGGGGATTGTAAGCCACTCTGAGACTCCTTCGTGTAGTGAAGGGTGGGGTATAAATCCAGTTGCCTCCTCTTCTTCTTCCTCTTCTTCTTCTCTTGCGGGAGAGAAGGCGGCATGGTATAGCCTATCTCACAGGGTGTCTGTTGTGGGGAGGGGAAGGGAAAGGAGTTTGTTAGCCACTCTGAGACTCCCAGTGAAGGGCGGGGTATAAATCCAATCTCCTCCTCTTCCTCCTCCTCCTCCTCTTCTTCTTCCCCAATCTTGTCCTATCTCAAGAGTTAAGCAAGGTCAGTACTTGAGTGGGAGACCAAGTACTGCAGAGAAAGGCAATGGCAAACTGCCTCTGCTTCTCACTTGCCTTGAAAACCCTTTGCTGGGGTTACCACAAGTCAGTTGCAACTTGATGGCACTTATGTACATTTCTCCCCAATGTAGGCCCAAAGTGGCTTACAATACCATTTTCCCTCCTCCATTTTATCTTCACAATAATTACCCTTTGACTTAGGTGAAGCAGAGAGACAGAGAGAGCAATTAGCCCAAGGTCACCTCACCTGCTAAATTCTCATGGCAGGGTGGTGATTCAAACCTTTGTCTTCTTCTAGACAGTATTCTGACACTCTTAAACACTAGTCCAGAGCAGTTGCCATTGAAGGTCCCAAGTTCAACCCCCAATACCTCCCATTAAAAGATCTGCCTGGGACCTTGGAGAGCTGCTGCCAGTCTGATTACACAAAACTCACTTTGATGGACCAAGGTCTGCTTCAGTACAAGATAGCTTCATGTGTGAATAAATGGAAGTCTTGTGAGGAACCACTGAAGATTCCTGTCATTTGAAATTTGTGCCTGTATAAATACATTGGTTTGCACAAGGCTCCTGACATTACTACTTATTTTAAAGATCTTTGGTCTCTCTGTTTCTCTGGCTGCGGAATACTATACTTCAGATATTTTTTTTACCCCATTTCCAGTGCAATCCTGAGCAGGGCTTCACCTTCTGTGTCTGTTAGAAAGGTGTAACTTGGCTTGCCCTGACCTGGCTAGCCCAGGCTAGCCCAGTCTGGTCAGATCTTGGAAGCTAAGCAGAGTCGGCCCAGGCTATTTGGATGGGAGACCTCCAAGAAATAATTTGTCGCATCACGGAGGCAGGCAATGGCAAACCACTTCTGAAAGTCTCTTGTCTTGAAAACCCTATGGAGTTGCCATATAAGTCTGTTGTGACTTGACAGCACTTTCCACCATCAACTTGGCTTAGGTGTGTAGTGCTAGTATAACAGGTGGTAGTGGGATGACTACTCAGTAAACTGATATACAGGGCACTAGAGTCCCCGGCTTGGTGGCCATGGGTGCCTGGTGCCCAACATCTTTCCTGGTGCTCACTGAGTATTTTTAGAAAGTGCGTGGGGCCAGGTGGGGCTTTTGCCACAAGGTTTCTGATTGGCCACAGGAGATTTGATGGCTATGCAGATTTTTAAAGCAGCTGCCACCACGACCCAAGAATATTCACTATATGACCAAAGGTAAGCTGTAGAAGCTATTTTGTCAGGCCCCGGTCACACGGGAGATTTTGGCCCGGGAGAGGGACGGATCGGGGGCGCAGCAAACAGGTGCGAGCACACCGCAACATCTGGAAATTGGCTCGCACCCGTCCCCGATCTGTCTTTTAAGGCCAATAACGCGCTGTAAAAAAGAACCACCCCCAGAGGAGGACTTACCTGGGACGCCGCATCAAGCGTGGCCGTGGGATCACCGGCGCGCTCTTCGTTCGTAGCAATCCCGGCTCCCGGCCAAACTGTGCATGCTCACGCATGCGCAGTTCGGCTGCCTCGCTTCCCTGTCAGTGGCTTCCCCCCAGCATCTGATCGTGCCGGGGAGGAAGTGCGCAGCGGCTCAGGGGATCAATGTGATCCCGCCGCCGTGTGTCTCTTTTGGTGCAGCTTTTAAAAGCCGCACTTTGCCCGTGTTCCCCCCCCCCCGGGTCGCAGGGGCCTGTGACAGCCCTTTTTGTTAGCGGCAGGGCTAATTTTGGGCAGGAACGCCCAGGAACGGAGTTCTGGCTGGCTCCTGAGTTGCCCACGCCCGGCAGGAATTCATTAGCATAACAGGCCACACCTAACAGCAGAAACTCATCAGGATTGGCTACATTAGGGGTGTGTGGTCTAACATGCAAAGAAGTTCCGGCTACAAAAAAAGCCCAGGGTTTTGACAACAAACAAAGTAAACAGAATAAGAAGCAAAAGGTGAGTGTGGTAACATGGGTGTGTGGCCTAATATGCTAATGAGCTGTGATATCAGGGGTGTGGCTTAATATGCTAATGAGTTTCTGCTCTTGGGTGTGGCCTGTTATGCCCACCACATTGTGTCAAAATTCCAAAGGTGTCTGTAGGCTCAGAAAAGATTGGGGACCCATGCGCTAGAGTATGTGGTGTTCTTTCATGTCACTGGAATTCACTGCATCTATGATGTTTATGTGTATGTAAAGTTACATCAAGTCACAGCTGATTTAGGGTGACCCTGTATGGTTTTCAAAACAACTGAGAAGCAAAGGTGGCTTGCCATTGCTTCCCTCTGCAGAACCTTCCTTGGTAGTCTCTCATCCAAGCACCAACTCTGCTTAGCTTCCCGAGATCTGATAACATCAAGCTATACTGTACCATTCCACGTCTCATGATGTTTACGTCTGAGCAAAAAATATTTCTTTGTGAAATGAACAGGGTGAATATTATTTATTGGAACAATATGTAATCTACAGATTTCCTCTGCTGAGCAAATTAAATCCTGGACTCTACCTATATCATCCTGTCTACCATGTCACCAATGCATATGTTTAATATTTTAGAATGATTGCCTACAGGACTGTTTTCCCACTGAATTTTTCTCTCCAGGCAGTGTAGTAACCTAACCCTGAGTCTTCTCATTAAAACTTTCTACCCATATGACTCATGTTTTGAGTCCAGAAGGTATGTCTTTTGCATCACTGAACCAGTAGATATCAGTCTATCTTCACCTTGTCTTGACGCCGAGACATCGTCCTGCAGCCCTTTCCTTTTGCCCGAGAACTCGGGCGGGCATGGCTTGCCTTGATGATGGACGCTTTTCCCTGAGGGTCCTGTGACCAGAGCCCTTTTGGAAGACTTTGAGTCCATCTTTAAGTTCTCCATTTTATTTATTTATTTACTTTGTAACCGAAGTAGAGAGTGGAGCTAGGCTCTGACGACCCTCCTGAAGTGGCAGGGCTATAGAACTGGAGGGACACCCACGCTCTGTCCTACTGGGCATGCTAAAAAATTTGCATAGCCCTGCCTGGAGTGAGAGGAGGCGTGGCCTAACCAGTGTGGATGCCTTCGCCCCACTGAAGAGAAGAAACCTTCAGGTAAGTACAATGTTTTGATATCCTTAGACCAGGCAAAGAGCCATTTAATCAGAAGCAGGAGGCATCAGACATGAAAGGAAGGAGTTTACCAGTGTTTCTAGACCAAGTTGCCTGGCAAATACTGCATATGAATACAGTGATGGAGACAGTTTTTCAGAGATGAGCAATGCATGCATAGAAGTGCATTTCCCAAGAGGTGCATTTCCCACTCTTTATTCCTTTCAAATTTCCAAGCCCTCCCCACAATTTACTTCATCTCCCCCTCCTCAAACTTTCCTCCTTTTAAGCAGGTTTTTTCTTCAATATTCCCCTGAACCTTCTCTGTAGCAATTGTTTCATACCTCAACCACCAAACCTTCCCTATGTTGCCACTCTATCTCTAAAGCAAGTCAGCCCCCCTGATCTTGTGAAATGCATGGCAGATTATGTCATAATTTGAACTCTGTCACTCACTCTGCAGTCCTGTGCACACTTAGGCAGAAGTAAATTATATTGTATTAAATGGATCTTACTCCCAGGAAAATGTGCATAGGACTGCAGCCTTCATATGGTAGTTGCTGGAAGCAAAAGGGAGGAAGGTTAAATTTTGACCATCCTCCCCAGGATTAAGAAGTGGTGGCTCAGTGAATGTCTCCTCCTCAAATGCATATTCCTTTGGAGGGCGGAAGAAAATAAATTATAATTGAAGTATGATGCAATGGTCTCCCTTATCCAACAGATATGAAGTATGTTTGCAAGTGGCTGATATCACTATGAAGGAACATTAAAAACCCAAGCCCTTTTCTGTAATAAGGTCCCACCATGGAATACATACAGATCATTGACATGTTATGCTTTAAATTAGCAGGACCGTTCTCTTGGTTCTGTTGATTCTGTCCGCCATTTTCACATGCACTGAGCCTCAGTCAGTCATTTTCTAAATATTTCCTAAATCTTTTCCAAACAGCCAATTTTTGGCTGTTAATTCTCCCATAAGTGACAGGGTGTGCAACTGAGGTTTCATAATATTTATTTTCCTTTACATTTCACTATGAACCTCTTCTCTTGTGTTAAATAAAGAGCAACCTAGATGTCTTTTCCTATGGTATTCATAATTGTATATGTCTTTCTGATCTCTTTTTCCTTTTCGCCTTATATTTTCCTGCAGTCAAAGCCTGCCAGTCTTACTCAGGCTAATAACACCAACTCAGTGGTCTAATTCCATGATTATGGTAAAGGAACAGTGGGTCATTAATTTATTTAATAACTTCCCCTGGGTCATAGTCCATTTTCATTTGAGATAAATACATACATAGACTTATTGACTTCTCAGAGTTGCATTCAAATCCTGGGCAATGGGCATAGGTATTACAATCTTTTCCTTTGAGGATGGTAACAACAATTTTTTTAAAAACCCTTCTGTAATTTATTCTCTACAATTCCACCCCTGCCTGATTTAAAATATTTTAAAAGATTATTTGCTTTATATGCAGAATCCAGAGATTGTCAGAGCAGATTACACAGCTGTGGAGCAGACTGTACGTGTTTGATCTTAAAAAGCATGTGGCAGCAACACCAGCAGTGAAAATTTTGAAAAAGTCCAGATTGCTTCATCCTGCTTGGGAAAGCAAAAGGATGGCTGTGGTCCAGTGTGTCACATAGAAGACAGGAGCTCCAGGCGAAGGGGTGGTGGGGGTAGTCAATAATTACAGACCTTGCAGACTCATAAATATGCCATTGCAGAGGTTGCAGGTGTAAATTAAGACATGTCATTGCACACAGTACGAAAGAGCTTTGTTTTAAAGTCAGGCTCTGAGCTGCCATGTTCACATACCTGTAGTGCCAGAATACAAATGGCTATTACTATAGTGTAATACCCATTATTTGGGGAGGTGAGGTGTATGTTTTGCAGCCCCCTATAGGATCCTTATCAGCTGGGGTCCAAGCACAGTACATTACCTTCTCCTATATGATTGAATGATATCCATTTACTCTAGTGGCAGAAAGTAAACAAGTGAGTTCTGTTGGTGTGGAACTAAAACATCTTCTGCCCTTGTGCGATGGGCACTATTTCATCCATCTCCATGGCTTCCCCTCTCAAAAAAGTCAAAAGAACAGTTAATTATGATGCAGAACAATACCTTCATGCTTGGCAGGCTAACCAAATGAGTTTCTAACATGCAGTCAGCTCCCAGTCCTTCTTCCATCATTTAGCCAGGGGCCATCTCATTTAGCTGTTTGGCCTTCTTGACTGCTTCCTGCTTATGGAAGGAAGTCCCAGCACCCCAAGAGTAAAAACTGTAGTCCCTTGGTGGTATCTGCTTCCTCCTGATGCTATCAGCCCCCTCTCTAGTCACCTTAATCAAGGCTTCCCACTTTTGCTCCTATGATGAATGCTTCATGTAGGATCTTCCACATTTCTCCCTCCCCCACAGCAGCTATTTCAGACTCTGCGGAATTTGATTCCTGGATTACTCCTGGAGTAATACCCAAATGGATGGGAAGATGGAAGGGGAGTGAAATTGCTCTCTTCTTCCATTGGCAGAGCTGCACTGACAGAAGAGGGTGATTTTGGCCCCCTCCCTGCTTCAGGCTCCAAACCCATGTGGCTATTACTTCTCGTGGATCCTGTGAACCTGTGAATAAACTTTCATGGGCCTCCCAAATGGCTGCTGGGGGGGGGGAAGAGAATGTGAGAAAGGTCCACAGCTGTCAGTGGTTCCCCTGATGGATCACTGGATCCCAACCATGTGATCCTGTCTATGGTGCTCCAGATTCCTCCTGTTTGGCTTGTATGTTTGTAAGAATCTAACAGCATTAGAATTAAAATAGAAATCCAGACAGGCCATCTATATACTAATAGCGAAGTTGCCCCCGTGAGTGCGGATCGCTAAATCCACGCTCCGGGGGCACTTGGGGGGGAGGGGGAGGTTTGTGCACACGTGGGGCGGTCCCCACGTGTGCACAAAAATCCAAAAAGTTGAAAAAAATTCGGGGGGATGTTTAAATCCCCCCAAAAGTGACAGAGTGTCCCCTGCGCATGCGCAGGGAACGCTCTGTAGCTGGCCTCGCCGCCGTGCCTCCTCCTCCTCCTCCTCAGAGCCGGGTGGGCAGGGGGGGCCTCCACGGCCCCCGCCGCCTCGGAGCCAGCCGGGGGGGAGGACCGGCCTCGCCGCCGCCGCAGAGCCCAGCCGGGTCGGAGCCGGGCGGGGGGGGAACCGGACTCGCCTCCGCCGCCTCCACCGCCTCGGAGCCGGGCGGGGGGGAGGACCGGCCTCGCCGATGACGACTCGGGGAGATCGAGCGGGGGGGGATGGAGGAGACAGAGCTCTTCTCCCCCCCGCGCGAGTATCGTGGGTCCCCCTCTTGTTTAATACTATAGCCTAGAGGTGATATTGATTTTTCCCAACAAGTACCAGAATGTGGGATTGTCCGTTGGTAAAAAAGTTCTGGGATCAGATTGGTATAGAAGTGTCGGGATTATGGGAAAAAGGGTAAGAATATCTAAAGCAATGGCACTTATTAGTCTGGATGGTATAGGGTTAAGGTTAAAAGAGGAATGTAAATGGATTAATTTGATGCTAGTAGCAGCAAGACAAGTGATAGCAAGGAATTGGAAAGAAGCCGAGGAACTGACGATTAGTCATTGGAGGGATAAAATGAATAATATAAAAATCTTAGAGTACCTTACGATGAAGATACGTAGAATAAATGGGTTAAAGGTTAGTGAACAGGAGGAGGACTGGTTCAGAAGGATGGCGGGGTATTTGGGAAAGTTTAAAAAATTTGGGATGATTAGTCAGTTAATAGGAAATTGAGAGGTTAATTTGATTATAAGATTAAGATGGAAGTTTAATAGAGCAATAAAGTTGTACTTGGATTGATTGTGATATAATACTGTATGGAATTTTATTTATGTATCTATTGCCTGGAGGTCGCACATGGGTGGTGTTGGTGATGGAATGTTTTATGAAATTAAACAATAAACATTTAAAAAAAAAAACAAGTACCAGAATGTTTTAATGTACATCGGTAAATAAGTGGCATGTATGATAGACTTTTGCTGGGAAGCTGAGATTTTATGTGACTGATTGCCTGCTGCATGTCCAACATAGGTTTACAGACATCGTCTTCTAATTACATGTTATGAGTGTTTTCAAGGGCACATGTAGTAGGCAAGAGGTGAACTTTCTGCTGTGTACAGTGTGAACTGATGTCGATGGTCATTAGCCTTTGAAAATAGTGAGGAAGGTTCACTGATTGTTCCTTTAAAAGATGAACTATCAGTGCAAAATGTTACACATCTTAGCCAGCATTCTGATTCAGTGTCAATTCCTTAGAATGCCTTGGAAATGTCCTTTTACATTCTTAAATTATTGGGGGGTGGGGGGAGAGAACAGCCTCCCCATAGTAGAGCGCTTAAGAACTGGAACCAGACTAGTGGCACTTTTTAGGCAGGTGGAAGGGAGAGGAGATACATCAGATCACAAACTTTCAACAGTGAGCACCATTCTTGTTATTTACTCATCAAAGTGTTAAAAGCAGAGGGGAGAGAACTATGTTGTCAACTGCTTTGGGTCCCCACTGAGGAGAAACATGAGATATAAATATCTAAATAAATGTAATTAGCTAGTTTACAAATAAGGGCATCCAAGGCAGTTCACAAGTTAAGATCCAGCAAAAACTTCATAACCCTTGTCTGTTAGAGGTATTGGTTGAACAAACGCAAGCCTGACAATTTGCTTTACTTTCAAATTTGCAAAACATGTAGAAGTTCTACTTTTCCAGCTGTTTTAAGGTTGCCAGCTCTGGGCTGGAAAATTCCTGGAGATTTGGGGAGGGGAGGAACTTCAGCAAGGTAAAATGCCATAGTCTAAAGCTGCAATTTCCTCTAGAGAAACTGATCTCTGTAGCCTGGAAATCCTATCTCTCCTTATATATAATTGTAAAGTGGGGTGGCACTTTCTGAACATTCCACATGCTCCTAAATCAGTTAGCTCCATGATGTGTCACTCAGAAGCTGTCCCTATCCACCGGCTGTGTTGCCTGAGTCCTGCCTCCAACATTCTAAACATTTTGCTGTTCCTCTCCCCCCCATAGCTAGTTGGAACACAGAGGTCATTTGCATATGCGGCCTGATTGGCCTTTGCCGCTAACATTCTAAACAGTTTGCTGTTGCAAGTCATTGAATAGTTCACAGTTTGATAATATATATCTATGGGAAATTTTGTCACATAAGAAGTGACAAATTTGAAGGTTTTGGTACTGTCATGTGGGTTTCACATAATTGGGCCTGTATAAGACAACTGCACCTAAAACACTCCTGAATCTCTCAGGTGTGGGTTACCTACCCAATTTTTCTGAAAGCGGTTCGGTGAGAATCTCAGAAATTATATTTTATCTTACAACAGATAAAGGGGTGATATGTATGCCTTTCTGTTTCTGATTTCATTTATGTATGCAAGTATTTTTGGATCATTGTGATTATTTCATATTTCCTTATTTTAAGAATGATCAGATTGATTTTTAAATAAATAAAGATAAACATGAGTGATCTTTCGCTGGGATACAAGATTTTGACTTGACACCTGGAATAATAAACTTCTGACTTTTCTTCAGTCAGAAGGCTTTTAAACCTATAGAGACTGGGTATCAAAGAGAATAGCCATTTCAATATAGCCCTTTGATTTAGTGGTTAATGTGTTGCTCTTGGAACAGGCAAAGAGAACCTTCGTTTCTCTATAAAATGGAAACTTCCCGTGTGTGCGTGCGCGGGTGTCACAGTTCAGGAAACATATTAAAAATGATTTAAAGTTTTACCATATACAGCAGGGGTGGCCACACTTGCTTAATGTAAGAGCCACATAGAATAAACATCAGATGTCTGAGAGCCGCAAGACATCAGCAAATATTAAAGGTAAAGGTTCCCTTGCTCGAAAGCCAGTCGAATCCGACTCTAGGGTTGCGGTGCTCATCTCCGTTTCAAAGCCGAAGAGCCAGCGCTGTCCAAAGACGTTTCCGTGGTCATGTGGCCGGCATGACTAAACACCAAGGCGCACGGAACCCACCAAAGTGGTACCTATTTATCTACTTGCCATTTCTTGCTTTCGAACTGCTAGGTTGGCAGGAGCTGGAACTAGAGATGGGAGCTCACTCCATCATGTGGCAACTCGGGTCTCGAACTGCTGAACTACTGACCTTCCACAGCCTGCAGTTCAGCGTCTTAACCACTTGAGCAAATATTACACACATGTTTTTATTGAAAAATAAATGAGACTGCCAAAAATAAAAACAAAAGGGGTAAAAACAGATATTGATAATTATATTTATTTATCCAATTATATTTGTAGGCTGGGGGGGCCTTTGAGAACACATTTAAAGTTCAACTTTCTTTCTCCCCCCCCCACCTCAAGCCTACTCAGAGAGGGGAACACTGCCTGGGGAAGGGAAGACTGATTGGGGAGGCATGCCTCTCCTTTGTTCCCCCAGCCTCCCTGCCAGGAGCCACACAATATGTGTGAAAGAGCTGCATGTGGCTCCCGAGCCACAGTTTGGCCACCCTGGTATACAGCCTGCTGACGTATCATCTGCTAATCATTCAATGTCCAGTCCTTGCCAGCCTCACTTCAGATAGTGCAGGTTCCTGCAGGAAAGCCTCACCAATTGATCTGAAAATACAGATGGAAAGTTCTTCAGATACCTTGGACCCAAAGTCCAAAACAGCACCTTGAGGTGGGTTTGGAAGACAATTGGAAGCCGATGCAATCTGACATGTTCCAACAGGTGCCAGTCAAAACTCTGGCTGCTGCACTGTGGGCCAGTGGAAACTTCTGAAATATCCTCAAGGAGGGCCCCAAGTGGAGCATAGTAGAGTAGTCCCATTTTGGTTATCATTGTGTGACAGAGGCAAGATGAGTTTGATAACATAAACAGCCCTGTTTTGCTGTGAGGGTCTGGGTGCTTCCTTTTTTGGGGGTCTAAACTCAGCCCCCCCCCATTGTGTACTGTTGCTATTACCGCTGAATAGCTATGCTTACAAAAGTTTTTGTTGTCATGTACTGAGCAGCAAGAAGAAGCAGATATATTCTTGCATTTACTAAACTGATAGTTGCTCTCTGTGTAAACTGGAAGATGGAACTCTCTAATCAAACTTTCCTTCCACTGTCTTCTCCATCACATAAGTAATACTGTTTTCTCTTCCCTGCATCTGAAGAAGTGGGTACTAAAGCTGGAATAAAATGCTGTCAGACTTAGGGGGGCCACAAGAGTCCTGTTTTTGTTTTCTCCATTGCCTCACTAGCATGCAGCCTTTTGCTGCTCACAACTTTCCTTCTTGCCTGGCATCTGAATGACCAGCCAGCAATCTAGCTGCTTCTTCCTGGACTATATCTCCAAATGACTTTCAAAGTTTCATGATTTGGAGCCTGGTCACAAAAGGCTCAATGAGGCTGAATGCCTGTTGAGATAACCTAAAGTGGATGAGTTAATCCTTGATACTATTGGACTGTTCTTGCACGGTTTTCACTGAGGCTTGCCATAGCTATCATGTGCTATAGGACCTAAAGCCTTATGAGGATAGGCTGTGCAAGAGTGTACTCTGCCTCAGGAATTCATTTGCCACAAAGAGGGATGGACAAGATTGTGTTGTGCAGCATGCATGCACAGCAGTATGTGTGCAAAGCTTCATACCACACAACATGTTCTCCATATGGGAAGGGGACATGAGAAACTGAGGCTTGCTTTACTGTATCAACCCAAAGCTATTAGGAGTATGCTTGTTGGAAACCGGGCTTAAGTGTGTCTAACTTTGTATAGGATCCAAGTGAATATCTATATGCTGTAACACGCCATGGGCCTTTTTAAATCCTCCGGAAATTAAAGGTTGCTAAAGGGTGGGAGACACGTGAACTTTCCCCAGCCTTTGAATGCCTGTTGTGCTTGCAGCTGAAATACCAAGCAGTCAGAGTGATTTTGATTATGCAGCTAGAAGCTTCCGGGGGATGGTGGTTATTTCGGATTAATTAGCATGGAGTGCAAGGATTTGATCTTGCGTCTCTGGCGTCAAGGAGAGTGTGAACTGGAGAGGCGTGGGCAGAAGTTCTCCCTGCCCGCAAAA
>NW_015163660.1:205047-205246 GCF_001447785.1 Gekko japonicus | reverse complement strand
TGTATGGGGAAGATACAGGTCAATGTTTGGCTATGGTTGATTTGCCATTGCTTAGCTGCAGCCGACACTGAAGGTGACAATTAAAGTGCTGGGCTTAATTATGGAGTAGCCACATGAATCCTCACTTGTTAGCTTCCAAGGCCCATGTCTTGCTTGTCTCTCCCCCCCCCCCCCCCCCCTTTCTTCCCCCACACCCCTT
>NW_015163660.1:200900-204965 GCF_001447785.1 Gekko japonicus | reverse complement strand
GAATGCCCACTGGGAACCACGGGAGAGGCTTGAAGACCCATTAGAGATAATGGGAGCCAGGAATGACAATTGACTTGCATGGATTCCATTGAAATACATTACAGCATACAAAAATTGCAACGAAAATGTGGAATGTATTGTGAGAAACCTGTCTTGGGCCTGGAATAGAAACCTCCAGAGTGAAATGACAGTCCCTGGGACTAGAATAATTGCTCTGGGACTGGAGTGACAGGTCCCAGAGTGGAATGATGGTCACTGGCAGTAGCATAAGTGTTCTGGGGCTGGAATGACAGCCCCCAAAGTGGAACAATGGTCCCTGGGTGCAGAATAAAAATTCTCTGCAAATGGAATGACAGCACCCAGAGTGGAATGATGGTCTCTTGAAGTAGAATAATTGTTCTGGGGGCAAGAATGAAAGCCCCCAGAGTGGAATTGAGATCCCAGGACTGGAACCAATAGTTTGCAACTGGAATGACAGCCCCCAGAGTGCAATGACAGTTGCTGGGGCCCAGATAAACTACTCTGTGACTGAAAAGATAGTCCCCAGAGTGGAATGATGTCCCCTGGAACTGGAATCAGTGCTCTGGGATTGGAATTACAGCCCACAGAGTGGAGTGATGGCCCATGGGATTAGAACCAGTAGTCTGGGACTAGAACAACAGTCCCCAGGGTGGAATGATGCTCCTGGGGAGTAGGACAAGTGTTCTGGGACTCTTACCTACCACTGACTATGGTAATTACAGGAAAGATTCATAAATTAAAATTTATGCATATAATATTAACTGTTGATGAAAACTGGTTTAACATTATCTGTATCCAGGGCCTGTCATTCCAGTTGCAGAACACTTCTGCTACTCCCCCGAGGCCATCATTCAACTGGGGGGGGGGGGCTGTCATTCTAGTCCCAGAACACGGATGCTACTCCCAGGACCGTCATTCAGCTCTGGTGGTTGTCATTCTTGTTCCAGAGCATTGATTCCATTCCCAGCCTACACTGGATGCTGTCATTCCAGGGCCAATTTCTCAAAATCTGTTCTGCAATTTCACTGCAACTTCTGTGTGCTGTAAAGCATTTTAGTGGTGCTCATACAACTCAGTTGGCATTCCTCTCCCATTATAATTAATGGGCTTTCAGGACTCTCTCATTGTTTCCATGGAGCATTCCTGTCATTCTTTGTAATACCTCCCAGCAGGGCAGGCAGGAAGCCTGAAAGGAGTGAAACTCCCTAGAGGCAGTTTGAGGGCCAGGCCCTCCTTGGGGCAAAAATGGTTGCCCCCTCCCACAGGACGCAAAGTCCCATGCCATTCTCTGCTGTCGCCAGTAGGAGGCGCTCAGAGGCTGCAGTAAGCCTGCATTTTTGCCCTCGGGTTACATGACGTTGGCAGCTGCCTCAGCCAGTGGCCCAGCGATAAGAAGGCAAGGCAGCCAGGGAAGAAATCCCCCCTCCACCCGACTGATGTGTTAGAGAGTGAGAAGCTGTGGCTCCAGAGACACGCGATTGGGGAGGGCTGGTTGACTCGAGCTCCCCGTCTTGCGCCCTCCCTCAGCTATTCTCACACCGCCTTTCTTATTCCATCGTCACCAGTTTTGGACGTGGCTCGTTGTATTGTCTCCCGCACCATGCCTCTCTCTCTTTCTCCTGGCTTCTCACCTTCCTTCGCTCTCCTCACTTCCAAAGAAATCCATGAGATCGTTGCATTACAGAGGGAGATCTATAACGGTACACCGAACAAATATTTTCTCCCGTTCTTCTGGCTTTGTCAAAGAAGATCCCGAGTGAGTGTGAAGAATTAAAGAGAGTGTCTGAACCGAATTCATAATCTGCACTGAAGCAACAACCCCCCTCCCCCTCCTCGTGGCCACCCCGTGCTAGTTGTCATGGTGGAAAGGGGCTCCTCGGTATGTCATGGAGGGGGGGGGGGGGTCTTCTTTCTCGTAAACTCGCTTTACGGTTCATTTGTGTGTGCCTGGGAAGACCGTGAAATCATTAAGCAGAGTCCAGATCCACCTGCGAAGCGAGCATCTACTACGTCTGTCTAACAGGCAGTAGGTTGTATATATCGGAGGAGATCGCCGCGGCCGAAGAGCTGCCATTTCTCCGGCAGGCACGTTGCAGGTGATGGCCATAAGTCAGCGCCGCTACGGCGCGCCTGGCCTTGTGTGCAAAGCCATGGGCGCGCGTGTGCGCGTTTCACCACCTCTCCAGAAATGCAAAATGTGCTCGTGATGCTCGGTTGAGAGGACCCCTCCCCGCTTCCTTTCCATTCATTCCCAAAGGGGGTGGCGGTGGGGTGAGGAGGAGGAAGGCGAGGGTGGGGGAAGAGACCGCCGACATGTCAGCAGCAATGCAGATGGGGTTGGGAACGGCGGTCGCTCGCCAGTGAAGCGCTCCTCGCGAGTGGCGGTGGGTTGGTTGGATTTGGTGCGCAGGCGCTCGTGTGTACGTGTGCGTGTGGCTGTGTGTTACGGGGCTCCTGCTCGGTGGTTTCTCGCTCGCCAGTTTCTCCCGATCGCCTCGGTGCCCGACGTCCCGGCGGCGGCAGGGCTCGAGCCCCCCTGGCAGCCTCCGAGCCCCGGCCAGCCGCGGTCGCCCTCCCTCCGGCGTGGGCTGATGGGGGGAGATGCGTTTGCCTCCCCGGTCTTCGGAACGTGCTAGCGGCGTCTCGGGAGGAGAGCGCGCCGGTCTCTCGCACGCCCATCTCGCCCCAGCCATCCTTCCCCCCCTTTTCCCTTCCGGAGGGGACGCCGGGGGACTCAGCATGCTGCTCGGAGGACCAGAGCCGGCAGCCGCGGCACCCCGACTCCACGTCTTCTGCTAGGGCTCCGCGGATCTATTTCGGCTATTGGCACCACTCGAAGGACTACCAGGGCTTTCCCCCCCCCCTCATCTGCTTTTTTCCATTATTTAAAGACGCAAACGGAATGATCTCTTTGGGTCCTGCATTTCACGATCCTCCTTTCCACGCCGTCTGATTCATCTTCCGAGCCGTCCTTTCCTCGCTCTTTCCGTCGCTCTCGGCATTTGCAACGCCGCTCCGAGGCACCCGAGTGCCACCGCCGAGGCTTCTTGCGGGCAAGAGATCGGGTTGGTTTTTTAAACAACAACCAAAAACCCGCACCCCCCTCCCCATTTGCTCCCCAAACCTCCTTCTTCTTATGTGGATATGCAAGCAAGAAGAGGAGACTGGATACTCCCAACATGCTCACTCCCTTAATCTGTCCGCCTAGAGGTTCTGCTTCTACAAACCAAGGTAAGGGGGCGCGCGGGGGGGAGCTTTTCTGGGGGGGGGTTTCTGGAGGTGGGGTGGGAGGGTTAACCACGTCGAGGTAGCGGCTGGTTTGTCGTGGCTGCCGTGTCGGAAGGAGACCCGAGCCCTCGGCTCCGGCGAGAGCCAGCCATGCTGTCTGGAGAGCAGGTACGGCGGAGATGGGGAGCCATTCAGACATGTTGATTCCTCCCCTCTTTGGCTCAGCAGAGAAGGGAGGGGAGGAGAAGAGCAAACTCCCACCTCCACCCCCGGGAATGGCTGCGCGGAGGCTCCTTGCGTGATTCCAGGAGGGGTGGGGCAGGAGGCAGGTGTGGGTCTGCGGGGGTGAGGGGGGGCAAAAATGGACCCAGCGGCAGCCCGTTCCCTTTGTCTCCTTCGCGCGCAGCGGCTCGGCGGCACAGGCCCGGTGCCCGGCCCCGGGGAGGGGGGGGGGGGGGGGGGGGGGGGTGGTCGGGGGAGCTGGTGCTGCATTGTGTGGCTGAAGCACGGCAGGCAGGCAGGCAGGCCAGGCCGGCGATCCGGGGAGGCCAGAGGCAGGCGGGGAGGCTGCTGTCGGCCGGGGCGAGCGCTGCCCATCGGGGGCCAGCAGCAGCAGCCCAGCCAGCGAGCGAGCGAGCGGGCGGGCGTGGAGCTGCGTGCAGGTGGCGAGGGGCTCTTTTCAGTCCAGGCACGTCGGGAGGCAGAACGAGGGAGCCACGAAGCGCTCCTCCTCGTGCCCGAGCGGGAGGGGGCGCCCAGTCCAGCCCAGCCCGCTGGCTGCTCCGGACGCCTTCTCCCGCGGGCGGCGGCGGGGGG
>NW_015163660.1:200108-200883 GCF_001447785.1 Gekko japonicus | reverse complement strand
CCCCCCCCGCCCCGTTCCCGCTTGCAGGAGCCGCGCAGCCTCCTCACACACACTCTCTCGCGCGCGCGCCTTTCCCAGCCGAGCGGCTTCTCTCGCTGGGAAGAGGGCTCTGCCTCGCCGCCGCCGCCGGGCTGAGCCTGCGCGACGCCCCCCGGGAGACCACCGGGCGGGCGGGGGTGGCAAGACGGAGGACGACGGGCCCTCTCCGGCGAGGGCTGTGTGGGGAGGGAGGGTCGCAATTAGGGCCGGCGGCCACCTTCGGGGCCCCTCCGGGCGGCCGCGCGCCCCGGGGGGGCGGGGAAGGGCCGCCGGGGCTTCCCCGGGGGGGGGGGGGGGGGAGCGAGGAGGGCCCGCTCCCGAGGAGGCCACACTCTGCCGCCCGGAGCCAGGTGGGGACGCGCTCCCTTCTCCCGCCGCACCACACCCCCTTCCTCCTCCTCCGGCTCTGAGCCCCAGAGAGGCGGGGCGGCCCCGGCTCTCGGCCTCCCCCCTCCGTCGGCGCCTCCCGAGGGGGCGGCAGGGCGCCCGCGGAGCCCCTCCGCCTCCTCTCCCGTGTTCGCGGCGATCGTAACGGGAGGGGCAGGTGCGAGGCAGGATCCCCGCCCCCCCTCCTCCCTCCAGCCACGTTCGCCTGGCGCGTCTATAAATAGCCCAGGATCTCGGTGACATCTGCCTACGTCCCTCTCTCTCGCCGCCCGCGGGAGTCTATAAAGTTTACCTGCGCGTGGGGTGCGAGGGGCCCGAGAGTGTGTGTGTGTGTGTGGCCGAGGGGCGG
>NW_015163660.1:187501-200048 GCF_001447785.1 Gekko japonicus | reverse complement strand
GCCCGCCCGCCCGAGCCGGCAGGTGTGTGCCCGGAGGAGCGCGGCAGCTCCTGTAGCAGCAGCAGCAGCGGCCGAGGCGCCGCTCTTGGCTGCGCTCCCCTTTCTTGCAGCGCCACCTCCAGCGGCTGGCGGGGAGTTGGGCTGACCCCGCCCCCACAACCCCTTCGCCTGCGGCCGCCGGTCCTGGGGCGCCGGTGGTGGGGCGGCTGATGGCCGAGGGAGAGCAGTGGATCGCAGCCGCCCAAGGATTCGCCCGGCCGCCTGGCAGGATGGATCACCCGCCGGCCCGAGGAGATGCAGCTCCATGTTGAGTAGATTCCAGCATCTGGCGAGCTGGCGGGGCGCGGCTTCTGGCTTTCCTCGTTCTTGGCGGCAGGTTCGGACTCGGAGGCCCTGGACAGTGCAAGCGCTCCCCGGTTAGCGATGCGCCTCCGTTTCTCGCCGCTAGCTGCTCTGGCAAAGGATGCTCAGATCAGCCTCTGCTTTCCACTCCGTAGTTCCAGTGGAAATGCCCAAAACCGTTTTCAGACGGAGACCCTAAAACCACTTTTGAGCCTGTCTCCCATGGTTAGTTTCAGATATAAAATTGTCTGTGTGGTTTAAAAATGGAAAGGAATTGAATACCCCATTCTTGTTGAAGGTGGTTTCACCTTTGCATTATATACCAGTTTAAACACAGACTCGAGCTTTATGTGTGAAAAAAACGGACATTTGCCTAGAATGTACATTTGATTAAACAGTATTTTCTCAGGACTCTGAAAGCTCTTTCTTATTTCCCACACCCAGGCTTGGTGGAACATAGTTCAGTTCAAAGACTGGTTTGGTCGGCTTTCTGTCTTCCAGCAATAAAATTTGTGCATGCATATACTTTGTGCAACCTGAGGGAAAATGCCCTCCACCTGGCTTTCTCCTACTTTTCATCCTGCATTAACAACATTCACAAATAATGCATTAGAATCAGGCTGCAAGGTTTTTATGTATGAAAACATGGCTCCACCAAGATCAAAGCAGCAATATGGGTGGGTGGGGGATGCACCAAATCATTTCCTCACTTTCATTCTGAGAGTTGCTTTTATTTTTTAACAAAATAACTTGCTCCTGCCCAGACAATTTTTCTCTTGGTCTTCTGTGAGAAGGGACAGGGGGCACAAACTAAGCAAGAATGAGGGCTGGTTGAAGAGTAGATGGAGACCTGTAGCTCCAGGCCTTCTATGTTCAGCTGTGCAGGTGGATCTTTCCATTAGAAATTTAAATATATTTTCAGCCTTTACTTTATACCTCACTTCTGGCAGGAAAGCGGGGGGGGGGGGAGGAAAGCAGGGCGCCCTAGCCAGGCGTGCCGCGGGCCCTCCTCCGCTCCTCCCAGCTGCTGGCCAGGCACCAGCGGCCGCCCCTGCCTCTCTTCCCACGCCCTAAAGGCCGGCTGGCGCTCTAGGCAAAGGGGCTGCCGGCTGCACGCCTGGCCAGCGTGGGTAGGGCGCGATGCTTTCCATTAGAAATTTAAATATAATTTCAGCCTTTACTTTATACCTCACTTCTATCAATTTATTTTTAAAAGTTTTCTATATAAAACTTAATACAAATAAAATAAGTAAAATATATCAGAATAACAGTAATTTAGTTTGTGAGATTGGACCTTGCTGACCCAATCTCACAAACCAGGCAGGGTTGGTTCTGGCCAGTATTTGGAAGGGAAATCTCCAAGGAAGACCAGGGCTGGGATGTGGAAGCAGTCAATGGCAAACATCTGAACATCTCCTGGCATGAAAACCCCATGGGGACGCCATAAATCAGCTATTACTTTATGGGGGAAAAGGAAGGGGGGGGGAAGAAATACATCAATTAGTCAATGGGCAGTCTTTCTTGCTCAAACTCTAATCCATCATGGTCTAATGGTTAAAGTTTTGGACTAGGACCTGGGAGACTCACTTTGATGCCCATTCTGCCACAAGTTGCTGGGTATCCTTGGGTGAGTCATAGACACACTCAGTCGTACCTTCCTCACAGGGCTGTTGTGATGATAAAATAGAAGAGAGGAGAATGATTTAAGCTGATTTGGATTCCCAGTGGAGGGAAAACAGGATAATCAATGAAGAAAATCCACTGCTGATGGATACTTGCTCTTCGAAGTAGCTTCAGAAAACACATCTATGTGTTACTATAAGAAAATGGTGAACTATCCTGTAAAAGGTATGGCAGTAAAAGGAGAAGATAAAATTGAAGATGGGGTAAAAGATGGCAGTACTTTGTGCTACCAAACTGATCACAACAGCAGGATCATGCAAGAGAGATATCAACATCCATATTTGTTAGGCTTAAAGATTCAGATGCAAATATATAGAATATACATGTGTAATGTATGGAAGTCAAATTTGCAGTTATACTTACAGAGGCACAATACAGATAAGCAGAACTGTGCAACCTTAAGACACAACACGCAACAGACAAAGGAAAGGCTCCATCAGTACAGACAGATTTAGAGGATATACATTATACACACAGAGAACTGCATCTACACAGGATAAAGTCTTCAATACAGATCTACCTAAAGATATATCTACAAACCTATATGATAAATCTAGATCTACAGATGTAGTCTGATTTACAGTAATGTAGCTTAACATACATCTAGGATATTTTCACCATATATTTAATAATTGGTAAATTCTTTTAACACATTTTGCTCCCAAACTGAGATCCAGAATGCCTATAGATATGAGTGTGCAGTTAACAGACATGTGTAAATACAAACTATATAACATTACTGTAAACCCACCCCTACATATTGGTAAAAATAATGTGCAGAAAAAAACACTGATCTATATATTCAAATCCAGAAACAAACACATGTACAACAAAGCATATAGACTAGAAATTAATTTGTCAATGCTCATCATACCAACCTGCTTTATCACCATGAAGTAATAATAAATAATACCTTTGAATTCATGCGGAACCATGACACTGAGGGCTGCCTCACACACTACATTTTCATTGAGATAATCTCAGTGTAGGACCCCCCACTGTATACCTATTTATACTATCCTGAAGCAAGATCACAAATCTATTTTACCATGTTTCCATGCTTAGAAGCCTTAGCTTAACCAGTTTTTCACTATATGTTGGTGCACATACTTTTTCTAGATGCACACTATTTCCATGCTGGAAAAATTTCACACATGAAGTGGTCCTTAAAAAAACCCCCCCCCCCCCCGAAATAAGGATGAAGCATTGAAATAAGCAGGCATGGCTTCTGGGGAAGCTTGCATCTCCGCAGTTCAATTTAGAAATTAATATTAGCGACTGGAACATATTTTCATTTAAACTGTAGAAATCCTTTCTTTCTGCAAAACACCCAAACCAGCTTCCATTGTATATTACTGACAGACAGCAAATCACACATATACGGGTGACATACATTTAACAAGTGTGTGTACAAATTTCCAGACCCGCACAAAAAAGAAGCCAGGCTTAATGTGTGGTGTTTCTTTAACCAACCAACCAATTTATTGTGGCATCAGATTCTTTAGGTGACCCAGTTTTTGCCCGCAAAAGTTCAGGTTATAGTAACCAACATAAATGTTTGTGCAAGGGAAGAATATCCATGAAAATTAGTTTTGATTCATATGTTATGACAACATATAGATTTATACATGCACTTGAAAACAGCACCTAAGCAGCAATGCTGCAAATTACATTTCCTGTATAGGTGGTTATGGTGGTGTAAAGTGCCCTCAAGTCACTACCAATTTACTGCAGCCCCAGAGGGTTTTCAAGGCAAGAGACATTCAAAGGTGGTTTGCAGTTGCCTGCCTCTGCATAGAACTGTGGACTTCCTTGGTGGCTTCCCATCCAAATACTAACCAGGCCCAATCCTGCTCAATTTCCAAGATCTGATGAGATCAGGCTACATTGCATAGCAGATCCCCCAACAGTCACACCTACCCATGTGGATGCTTCATCTCTAATCTGAATCCCGTAGGTTTTCCTTTGAAGACCATTTCAGAAAAGAATCTTTTCCACCAGCATGGGCACAATAAGCGTTCAGGGGGAAAATCATGTACCTAAGTGATAAATTGTATTTCAAAGCAGGTGCAGTACTCTACCCATGGAGAATGCTTTGTCTTTCTTTCCTTCTTGGAACCCGCTTGCTGTGGCTGTGGGTTCAAATCCTTGATTAGCTACGAAGCTCACCCGTGTAGCCTTGGGCAAGTCAATCTCTCTGCATAAAAGTGGCTGAAACTCCCGGGAAGAAGGGCGAGATACAAGATATCTTAAAAATTATATTAAAAAGAACGAGGCATGGTTCTTCGGCTCTGAAGAGCGAGCGCACCCCGCTTTCTGCTGCGCCAGGCACACCGTCGGCTTCCTTTCCGCAAGACCCTCCGCGGATCGGGCGTTACTTCCAGGCTCCAGTAGGGCTGCTTCGTCATTATGCACGCTCCTTTCCCTTCTCCCCACGCTGAGGAAGCCACTGCAGACCGCCTCGACGTTTTCTTTTCTTCGCCGATGCTTAACGAGGCGGGGAAGCTTGCAGGGCGCTCACGACTCACAGCGCGCCTGGCCTCCTCTCCCTGCTCGCTGGAGCTGCGGGCACGTGCTTGGGGGGGCGGCGGCGGCGGCGGCGGCGGGCGTGCTCCCGGGAGTCAGGCCGCGGCCTTCGGAGGGTCTCCGCCAGGCTCTTCAGTTAGTTACTTCAGGAACGGAAGGTGAGCGCGGCCCACTAGCTGCTCTGGCTACCCTCACAAACCGTCCACTAACTGCCGCTTCCTGCCTTGCCCCACCCCCCGGGTCTTCTTTTCCCGCTGTATCCCGAGCTCGCCACAGCGCTTGTTGCGCCATGCGGAATGTCATAACCGAAGAGAAGAGGGGCCTTTGACAACATGCGCGCCCTTGAACACATGTAACCTGCTCCCCCCGGGCCGCCTCATATTCCTTTTTTGCACGCGCGCCCCCGGGCGTCTGTTGCGACACAACACTCACACTTTCCTGCCACCCCCCACGTAGGAATTAAGGTTGCCAGCTCCGGGTTGGGAAGTTATTGGAGATTTGGGGGGTGGAGTCTGAGGGGAGCTGGATTTGGAAGGGAGGGACTTCACCGGGGTATAATGCCAGAGCCAGCCTTCTAAAGTGCCCATTTTCTTCAGGTGAAATGATTTTGGGTGCCTGGAGATCAATTGTAATCTCAGGAGATTTCCAGCCACTTCCTCCTGGAGGTTATATATCAAAAATGAGAGCTCCTGCCTGGAGTTTGGCAACTACCATTACTCAATGCAAGCTGTGTCCTTAAAACACGCTTCTTATTAGGGAAGATGTAACAGGATGCTTAAGGGGTGGTTAAAAGTAGGAGGTTGGTTTCTCTGTGATTTTCATTGTCATACGTGTTTGGTCTATCTAATCTGTTTTATTTTAAAGTAGGGAACTGCGAAATTAATTATTCTGAATTAATTACCCTGCTATAGAAAGATATAGTGTATATACAACTTCCATTTCTGTCATCTAGGACCTCCATGAGGAAGGTAGACTAAATATATAAATTTAAAGTAAATATGTATTAAAAGTAAATAAATAGGCCAATCCTGAGAGAATTTTCCTCAGAATAAGCTCCATAGAGTAAGTCTGAGTAGGATTCTGAGTAGACTGCTAAGAATTGCTCCCTAAATCTCTTACTCCATCATTCTTCCTCTCTGTCACACCCACCTATACTTCACAAATCACTTCCACACTTTGACCAACGACTTCTTTCTGTTTCCACTTCTCCAAAGAAACTTCAGTGTAAAATGCAAAAAGTTTGGGACACTGCAAGGAATTCTGGGATGCTTTTCTTGGAATGTATGCTGTTTAGTTCCCCTAGAAATGCTGCTGCTTCAGTAGAATTTGTTGCACATATGTACCTGGGCTACTGGTATCCATACCCTCTCAGCATCATACTCCTGTCCAGTAAAGAAGGTATGCAGTAGGAATGCCACAGTCATCCTCATGCCTTTGGGCCATGGGACACTTTGTTTATAGGCCCATTCTGCATCTAGCATTTGCTCCGCTTTTTTACCAAACCCATGTTGGAACAGAAATTCCCCTCTACATTGCATGCCACTTTCACTTTGATTGTCAGATTTTATTATAGTGTATTATAGTGTCCAGACTACATGCTGGTTTCACTTCCTTTGATCTCTCGGTTTTGTGGTACTGTCTGCATAGATTTATGGCCATTTTCTGGCCATTCAGGGGTGACTCTGCAGTCAGTATGGTGTTGACCTGGGCTATTTGAATATGGTTTTGAGCCACATCTTTTTCTGTTCCAGTGTGGGTTTGGTAAAAGAATGCTAGATGCAGAATGGGGCTATAGCCTCTATAAAGAGGACAAATTTAGGGCGATTTCTCACTAGAGCTGCCTCGCAGCACAGCACGGTTTGCCTCGACACAAACATGTCAATTTCACACCCGAAGCTCCGGGGCTGCATTTTGACTCGGGGCTTCGCCCGATTTCCTCCGCAGTTTCGTGATCCTGGTTTTTGAGGATCATGAAACTGCGGAGGAAATCGGGTGAAGCCCCGAGTCAAATGCAGCCCCGCAGCCTCGGGTGTGAAATTGACATGTTTGTGTTGGCGCAAACCGCGCTGTGCTGCGAGGCAGCTCTAGTGAGAAATCACCCTTAGAGTCCAGTGGCATCTTTAAGACCAACAAAGTTTTATTCAAGGTATGAGCTTTCGTGTGCAAGGCACACTTTTTCAAATACATTGGAATGATGTGTAATGTTCAAACTTATAGACAGGGAAATCAACATGTAACATGATGATATTTAAGTTATGCAAAGTTCAAAATAACAAGATAAGGTTATAAGGTCAACAGCTGTAAAGCAATAAATATGTTTGAATAGCAGATAAATGTCCAAAGGTGTCTTTTCTAATTGTGGGAAGCAAAATGAGAATCTCCATTCTGTCCTCTCAGGCGGGAAGATTACTTAACAGCACTTTTTGAGGTGGATGCAGTGTCATGTCAGCACAACATCCCAATATTCCTGGCATTACATTCAGTATTCTAATATACTATTCTGAAAAAGAAAAACACTAAAATACAGAGGATTTATAGTCCTTCTTGTTGAGAATACATATGTGAGGACTGGGTGAGTTAGTATACATAATGTGATAAGAACCCAATATCCCTGTTCAGTCCTGGGGAGGTTTTGCGTGTGCTCCCTCGTGTTCAGACATCCAGCCATGTGCAATGAATGTGTAGGGAACCAAAAATACCACTTGTTGTCCTACGATGGGGTGAGTATGCCGGGGGAGCAGCTGACAGATGTGGCTGTGTGACGGTGCCCATTTGACCTGGAGGGGAGGGGTGGCTGCGTTGGGCCAAATTGCTTGTGTCATCACAGCCCATGGTTAACCCATCGGTCTTGAGGTTTTATTTTCCTTGTGACTTGTTCAGTCTACTTTTTGAAGCTTCCCATACATTTGTGGGAGTCCTTGCTAATCAGATGCAATCCAGTGTTCTGGATTGGCTACATATCCAGTAAATCTTCAGTTTGCTTAGTCTGTGTTGTAGAAGTGCTGAAGCATTTCTGATATCTACTTAGTGGTGATATTTTGCATGATGATTGAGGGCCTTTGCTGATGTACAGTGTGCTGGAAACAAGCACACTCTTAAAATCCTGTCTCAGATTTCCAGAGAACCTCTGCTTTCCCAAGATCTTTCTTTTCCTGCCTGCTTAAATTCAACTAGCAGTCTTTCTCCAGAGTATTTCTTTGCCCCTTCTCAGTAATTGTGGGGTGTTACTTTTCCAAACTCTGAAGGGTATCACATTCTAAAAGTAGGAGAGAGATTACTAGCTATTAGGAGAACATCTCCTGTCATTAACTCCTATTGAACAAATGGTCAATCATCCTTGGATATTAGCAAGCAATCATACTAACAAAGAATGGCTTCCCCTGCACATCTATACTAGATGAAAGTATAAAAATATAAAAATTGAACAGAATAATAGTATAATTTCAACTTTGTTCTCTGGTTGTATCTTAATTCTTTTTTCTTTTGCTCAAAGTGAAACACTGAAAGATCTGTGTCATAGGCCAGATTATAAGTTCATGTAATTGTTGAACTAATATGTACTCATGTTCATTCAGAAAACTATTTGGATGTTCCCAAAGACATTTTGGAAGTGTTGGGTAATACCTTTTTTCTAGGTTTCCGGAAAGTAATTGCAGGTACCTCAGCCTCCTTTATTTAAGGACAGTTTATTTTCTGGAAACCTCACACTTTATAATAAATATTTGCTTAAGCATTTATCTTGATTGATCAAAATCTGACCTTGTGTAAATCAACTTTCCAGTATTACTTGAGAAGGAGGAGTCTGCTCACATTTTGTCTGAAATGCAGATTTATTTGAGGAATAGTCACATGGGTTGTTGCAAAGTGAAGCAAATTCTGTTTCAGAAAGTAACTCTTTTAGGAAGGGTTTCATTTGGCTTTGTTTGTGGAGGAGTCTCCTCACTGTGGTGCATTTAAGAACTGGCTTTGACTTTAAATGGAAACTGACATTTTGAACTTTTAACCAAGAGCATCCTACCCTTATTTACCTGGGAGCAAGCCCTATTGACTACAGTGGCTCTTATTTCTGACTTAGGATTCACAATGAAAAATATCCCCTAGTCCCATATAACAGTTCTGATATTAGTCTTTCATCCATACTGTGTGTGTAAAGCAATAATTTTTTGATTTCTGCTTTAAAAATGTATTTCTATAGTAAACATAAGGAGCATTGCAGTGGGAATTAAAATTATATGAATAGGAAACTGTGTGTCTGATAGTTCCTTTGTTTGTGGACTAGATTCCATACTAGGCCAGTCATTTTATAATACCTGAAAGGTGTAATGTAATTTTTTAGCCCCAGAAAGGTGTCTGAAAAATACATCCAAAATTTAAGATAATTGAAGTAGTTGAAAGCTGCCATTTTAGGACAACCTTGTTGATTTTTACTCCAAGTGGTGTAAAATTTAGGGGGGAAATACACCTGGACCTGTGTTGGTTAAGTCATTTAAAACTTGTGCCAAATTAGCTTTTCCTCTGAGAAGCTCACGGTAGCATGTATAGTTTTTCTCTCCCCATTTGTGTCTTTACTACAACCCTGTGAACTACTATAGGCTGCGGAAGAGAGAATGGTTTAAGGTCATTGAGAGAATTTCGTGGTTGATTGAGGATTTTAATTTGGGGTTGTGGTCACACGGTCATTTTGATCGGGTTACACAACTGTTCCCTATCGCATTTAAAAGGGCTGGTCAGACGGCCAATTGTGTCTCCCGTATCGAGGGTGACTCACCCCCGCAGTCCTCCTGGTTTTCTAGCGTGTTTTCCGACACTTGGAAAATCAAGTACTTTCCTACTACTTGTGCTGTGAATCCGCAATTTCTCCTACCTGGATGCAGTTAGGTCATCTGTACGTCCTTCTTGGGGTAGTCTCCCCCCCCCCCGGCTTTCACCGTTGTGCACATGACCAATCCTGCGCTGAATATATTAAAAGCATGAACACTCAAGTGCACACAAAACAGTGCTTGGTTACACATTGGTAGTTCATTTTGTTTGGTGCGGCACAATTTTTTTTTAAAAAAAATTCTTTGTGCATGCGTACATGCACAAAGATTTTTTTTTTTAATTGTGCCACGCCGCCACTTGGGTGGCGTGGCGGTCTGGATGGTGCCTGGAGCCTTGTTGTACAGTGCAAGCAGTTGGGCAAGGGATGTGTGATCATCTGAACCCACTAAAAATATCCCTGATCAAATCTACAGCGGGAACAAATCACGGTAAGCTTGCTGTGTGACCACACCCTGGGTCTCCCAAGTCTTCGTCTAATACTAGCCACTGCTCCATATTGGTGAGGTAGCTTTAAGATGATGTCTTGGTTGGGTCACAGAATAAGTGCAAATGCTGCTAGCCATGGTGGTGTAATGGACTCTAAATTTGCTACAGATAACAAGACAGTAGTTCAGACTCCATTGGGAAAATCTACTTTTTAATTTAAAAAAAATTGCCTTGCAAATGCTTCCTGTAGTAGAAAGAAAAACATGTTTTGCTATTGTCTCCATATTATGGATCGGCAGACAAGGTGGCTGAGGGATGATATACCTATACTGTGTGTGGGGGTGGCTGAAGCTGAGAGAGTAACTTTAGACAACCCTGCAATATAATCCGTGTTGTTATTTGAATATTGCAGATTGGGACCACGGGTGGGTTTGAGGTTGTGTCTTGGCAGCCCTGTAATGCCATGTACTCCACTGTTAAGAATCCCACATTGCAGACTGGAGGGAGATGTTAAGAGAGAGTGGCTACAACCATTCTCTAAAGTAGTACACTGTTAACATCTGCATATTGTGGATTGAAGTAAGTAGAGGTTCCAAGTCTCCAATTTTATCATTTGCACATGGTGTGTGTGGAGGGGTCTGACTCATGGAGACTTACAGTGCCATCGTAATCATTCACACCCTTCTAAGCCCATTGACTTCAATAAATGTGGAAGAGTATAACTCTTCTTATGATGACCACTGCTGTTGGCTTACCACAACTTTCCAGTCATGTTTTAAAGAATTGTCACTTAGTCATGGTTGATGACCTACAACATCACAAATACTGCAGAATGACACAGGACATACCATGTGCAGTCTAATCCCATGTATGGTTATTCAGAAGCAAGTCCCACTGAGTTCACTGTGACCAAGTCACATGCTAGGCATGGATAGGATTGCAGCTTTAGTTTAGGTTGGAATTTCCAGAGTCAGAATGCAAATGGTTTGTTGCTGTTCTACTGCAGAGAATCCAGAATCTGTTTTACATAAGAACATAAGAACATAAGAGATGCCAATGTTGGATCAGGCCAAAGGCCCATCTAGTCCAACACTGTCACACAGTGGCCAAAAATACCAGGGGCCATCAGGAGGTCCACCAGTGGGGCCAGGACATTAGAAGCCCTCCCACTGTTGACCCCCCCCAAGCACCAAGAAGACAGAGCATCACTTGTCCCAGACCCCCTATCTATACCTTGTGGCTAATAGCCACTGATGGACCTCTGCTCCATATGCTTATCTAATTCCCTTTTGAAGCCGTCCATGCTTGTAGCCGCCACCACCTCCTGTGGCAGTGAATTCCATGTGTGAATCACTCTTTGGGTGAAGAAGTACTTCCTTTTATCCGTTCTAACCTGACTGCTCAGCAATTTCATGGAGTGCCCACGAGTTCTTGTATTGTGAGAAAGGGAGAAAAGTACCTCTTTCTCTACCTGTTTTCTGTTTGGATTCCTCACTGGCTGTTTTGTGTCAGGGCTTGATGTCCAGGTGTTAATGTTTTTGTGGTGCCATATGGAAAGACTGCATTTTAAACTCAGACCTGCCCTCTCTGCAGGGTGGTACAGGTAAACAATATTGAAGAAATGTTGCAGAGATTAGTGTTTTTGTAGTGAATTTTATTCCCAGTTCTAATCAAGTGTTTGTTATTCTAAGACAATTAACAGACAACAGACATTGTTTGATAGTGAGTAGCTCATTCATATGAATTTGAAATGGCTGCGGGTGACAAATTAGGATTGAATTGTTATGCTTTGACTAGGGCATAAATATGATACCTCTTAATTTGTGGAAGTAGTGTTGCCAACCTCCAGGGAGTTGTATCAAAACACAAACACTCTGTGAATAACTTACAAACAGAAGTAAAAAGAATATATTATCCAAGACAATTTTAACAATTTTTAACAGTTCAACGTTATCAAGAATAAGTCATGCCAGACCAGCCTTATCTCCTTTTTTGTCAGAGTTACTAAAATGGTTGACTCTGGCAATGCTGTGGATATAGTGTATCTAGATTTCAGTAAAGCATTTGACAAAGTTTCTCATGATATCCTTGAAGATAAGCTGGTTAAGTGTGGGCTGGATGATGCAACCGTTGGATGGATTCACGGTTGGTTGAAAAATTGTACCCAATGAATGCTCGTAAATGGCTCTGTGTCTACATGGAGGGAAGTCTCAAGTGGAGTGCCGCAGGGCTCGGTCCTAGGCCCGGTGTTGTTCAATGTTTTTATAAATGACCTGGAGGAAGACATAGAGGGGATTCTTATCAGATTAGCAGATGACATGAAGCTGGTGTCAGCAAGCTGCCATTGTGTTCTGTGTTACCTGTACGGCTGTACAGTTCATTCCCCCCCCCTCTGCCTGCTAGCTTGTATTTTACTCTGCTGTAACGCTTAAGCCAAACATCTGGAGGACGTGGTGTAGGAGGTGAGCTTGAATGCTGGCTTGTTGCTTTTAGAGCCTGGGAACTGCACCTGTGTTATGTCTGGAGATAGTAGTGTTCCCAGGGATTGAGCGCGCAACCGTTTCCTTTGCCCGCCAGCGGGAAAGTGATCCATTGGTTCGGCACCTGGTTCAGATCCCTTTATTATATTTGCCCCGGCTGTTTGTACCCATTCCTAAAAAAGGACTTGTTTGAGTATCTTTCCAAAGCTTTGAAATAAATTTTGCTTTTCTGAAACGTGGATTTATTCTCGATGCTTGGGGATCCAACA
>NW_015163660.1:80214-186321 GCF_001447785.1 Gekko japonicus | reverse complement strand
AAATGACAAGTGAAATGGCACCGGACAAACTTTCCAGTGCCACCATGTAGGAGGCTCTGCCACCTTAATTAAGTTGTATCAAAACACAAGCACTCCATGAATATTATCCAAGACAATTTTAACAATTCTTAACAGTTCAACATTTCTCCAATGCAAACACTCTTATAATTTCTTAAAGGGTTAGGATCTAACAGTACTTAATACAAAAGACAATTTCCAAATAAAGTACACCAATCTTCTGTATAAGATGCTTCAGGAGAGCAGACACTTCAAAAAAGTGTAAGTTCCAGAGGAAAGCAAAAGTTCCATGTTAAGGGAGTAGCAGCTATACATGGGCAGCTTCAGTGCCGCGTTCGCTTTCTGCTTCCTCAGATAGCTGATATTCTTCTTTCTGTTGACAATACTTCTACAACATGTTAATGTGGTGACTGGATTTGGAAAATTGGTCTAAGGAGAATTGTTAAATTATCCTTTGATTTCACAGCTAGAAGAGTATCGGCTATCTGAGGAAGCAGGAAGCGAACGCGGTACTGAAGCTGGCTGTGTATAGCTGCTACTCCCTTTCCTTTAACATCACTGGAAGTGTGTCAGAAGGCAACACCCACACTCAGGCTCCACTGGACTGTTTTGGATTGTTAGCTATGGGGAGGGGGGGAAGATGGACATGCAGATCTGCCCTCGCAGAGGAGGGAGAGCTTGTACCTAAATAAAACTTGGTCTTAAAGGTGCCACTGGACTGTTTTGGATTGTTAGCTGGGGGTGCACAGATCTGCCCTCACACAGATCTATGACAGAGAGAGAGAGAAAGAAGGAGGGAAAGAAGGAGGAGAAAAAGAGGAAAAGAAGGAAAGAAATAGAAGGAAAGAAGGAGGGAAAGAAAGAGGGAAAGAAAGAGGGAAAGAAGGAGCTTGTTGCATGTGCCCACCCCTTGGGCTTTTTACTGCAGGAGCTCTGTTCCTGTGTGCTCCTGCAGGAAATGACCCCTGGACATATATTATAACTTCTGTGTGACTTTTGTTTGTGTTTTTTAGTATCATTTTGCAGCATATAATAAGACTTTTAATTAATAGTTCTGGAACACTGTGATTACTCTGTTTTTCTTCATTCTTCAGTATCAGTACTACTTGGTTTTGGTGGGAATGGTTTCTCCTCTTCCTTTTGTTTTTGGTTTTATAACAGCCCTCATACAGCTTTTCTAGCCTATTAGATAGTTATGGGATTTTCATTCTTTTTACAGAAGTATTAAATGTTTAACTATGGCATCACAGTTTAAAGACATAGAATTTTGGTAAGTCTTGAGGAATGAGTTGTTAGATATTTAAAAGAAGTGCTAGAAGAACCAGCCATGAACAGCCCACAGAAGAGACGACTGTGAGTGGAGGAACTAAAACACTTGGGAAAATAGTATAAAGACCAATTACTTGCCTTAGTCATGAAAGATGGATCACAAAGTAAATGGGCTGTAGATGATGTGGGGGACATTTAGACAACACATCAAATTAAAAGAGTTTCTGTGAGATCATGTGAGGTTGATAGAGCTAATTCTTCATGTATTATTTCATGTTTGAACTGGATGAACTGCTACCAAATTACAGTTTGGGTCTCTTGAACAGTTTCTTTTTGTGGTCAGGAAAATTGTACATAATAATGGGGGGAGGTTTATAACAATGAAATTATATGAGTGGTTGCTGTGTACCTTACAACTGTTCATTGCAACAGCTTTCCTGCTTGAAAGCAGCAAGGAACACAAAATGCCTATGATCCATACAAAGGATTACGGAGAAATGAGGTTGTGCTATACTTTAAAGTCCTTATTTATTTTCCACTTCCATTTTAAAGAAGCACACAACATTTTAAAAATGTAATATTGTTTGTTCTCTCCCCCCATTCCCAGTATATTGGCTCCTGGTTGCTCACCCTCAGATGTTATTCTGTTGGTGAATGTACAATAGCACTTGCTGAGTAGTGTGCACTGTAGCTTCTTCTTCCCAGGACTAGATATCTTGAATGGCATCAGAGCCAAGGTCTTGTTCTACATGCACTGTGCAAGCTGGAGGTCCCTTCCAACTCTGTGATGTTTTATGACTATGTTGTACACTGCTTTAAGCCTGGATTGCTGGGGGAGGGCGGTTGAAAAATCCAAATAAATAAATAAATAGTTGAGGTGGTCTAACTTGGGATAATTAGTTTCAGGGGACAGATTCAAATTATTATTATCTTCCTATCCATGTTGAGGACATGTGAAGTCAGCTCAGCATTGTTTTACTTAGTGAATACTTGCAGAATCTTCAGTCTTATCATAATGTGATGCTGGAGTGTGCTAGATGTTGTATGTCAAAACGTCCAATCAGCTATGTGCCTCTGAGAGAGTTAAAGTGCAATCCTATGTCGAGTTTCTCCAGTCTAATCCCTTTGAACTCTGCATAGGATTGCACTATCAGCATGGCCTTTCTTTTCTTGAGCAAATGTTAATTTGTTTCATGTGGGTAGAGAGACAAATCATGCCAGATGTTTCTGCCTTCCCAAAACTAAAGAGGAGAAAGACACAGAATAACCATCAGCCAGTTTAACTGGATGAGATATGAGATCTGTGAATGGGTATCTCACTTTTTCTTTAAATGGTAAACAGTGCCTGCTGGAAGCCATGCTTGACTTTAGGGATATTATACCCTCTATACCATTTTCCTCTGTGTGTGTGTGTGTGTGTGTGTATAAATAAAATAATTTTTTATTGCTTTTATTCTAAAAACTACACAGAAATCAAAGGAAGGGGTAACTAATATCTACAGGAGAAAGGAAAGAAAACTACTACAAAGAACCCAAGTGGTTAACAATGCTTACAGTAATATTTCACTTAGAACACCTTTGTTACAATGAATAGTAAGGCTTATAAATTTATCAGATGATAATACATCACCTATACAATTTTCCTGATCTCATTCGCGCTCTGGAGCTTTATTTGCACAGTAGGGGAAATATACCATAGGGTACTGATGTGTCATAACCTGAATAGCCCAGGCTAGCCCGATCTCATCAGATCTCAGGAACTAAGCAGGGTCAGCCTTGGTTAGTATTTGGAAGGGAGATCACCAAGGAAGTCCAGGGTCAAGATACAGAGGCAGGCAAGAGCAAACCACCTCTGAAGCATCTCTTTCCTTGAAAACCCTCCAGGGTCACCATAAGTCGGCTGTGACTTGATGGCACTTTCCACCGCCACCACCACCACCACTGATTTAGGAGTACCTCAACCCAAATATAAATCTGCATAATAAATATCCTGCCCATGCTGCAGCAGGCTCAGGGTGGCATATTTTATTCACCTGACAATCCCTAGGCTATGCTGAGAAATAGTAACTGGACAAGGTTACCAGTGAGGGGATTTGAACCCAGGCTCCCCCATTTCAAACCCAACACACTTACAACTACACTGGCTGTCATGATTGATTTAGAAAATTTATTTATTTATGATTAGCATGAATCTAATTCCCACTTCTTATTGATGTAATGTGACTCATCAGGTGGCTGAAGCAAACAAATGGCATGAACTCCAGTTTAATCATCTCATATCTTCTGGGACTAACTTACCTTCCTTTTCCAGAATACCAAGGCTCAAACCAGGTATTACCTGCAGCAGCCTGTAGCATCACATGACCTCCCTCTTCTGGAGGGACAATGAGGATTAGAGAAGCAGCAGGTGAGCAGGGCGTAGTGGTTAAGTGTGCGGACTCTAATCCGGGAGAACCGGGTTTGATTCCCCACTCTTCCACTTGCACCTGCTGATGTGACCTTGGGTCAGTCACAAGCTCTGGCACAGCTGTTCCTGAAAGAGCAGTTTGTGTCAGAGTTCTCTCAGCCCCACCCACCTCATCTTCCTCCTCTTCCTCCTCTTCCTCCTCTTCCTCCTCTTCCTCCTCTTCCTCCTCTTCCTCCTCTTCCTCCTCTTCCTCCTCTTCCTCCTCTTCCTCCTCTTCCTCCTCTTCCTCCTCTTCCTCCTCTTCCTCCTCTTCCTCCTCTTCCTCCTCTTCCTCCTCTTCCTCCTCTTCCTCCTCTTCCTCCTCTTCCTCCTCCTCCTCCTCCTCCTCCTCCTCCTCCTTCTTCCTTGTCCACCATTAGCCTACCTCAGATCACCCAGCCCCCGTTGACTTGCTTTTGTCCAGGGGTTTTAATGGAGAAAAATGTGTAGTGAAAATTCTGTGATGAAAAATTTGCTTGTATGATTAGTTTGAAGTGAGGAAGTGTTGAGCAGGGAAAGAATTAAGCACCCCAGTTTTGATTGTCCTTTCACAAGGGTGGATAAGAATCAATACAATTTAAAACATACTGGATTTTTATACGTAAATTGAATTTTTAATTTAAAAAGTCAGTTAGGTTTAATTGTCCCTTAAAGAGCAGCATTGTTTTAAATGCTGTGTGAATGTAGTACATGCAGACATATTAAAGTCTTTAAAGTCTCAGTCTCTCAAAATGGAGCAAAGTTTGCTTGTTTTTATGAAAG
Source organism: Gekko japonicus (assembly GCF_001447785.1). Taxonomy (NCBI): domain Eukaryota; kingdom Metazoa; phylum Chordata; class Lepidosauria; order Squamata; family Gekkonidae; genus Gekko; species Gekko japonicus. The sequence goes on along the minus strand of NW_015163660.1, from coordinate 181,826 downwards.
AATGAAGCAGGGTCCAGAATACCACTTTTGAGGCCAAGCATTATTATTGTGTCACAGTAAGTCATGCATTGTTTTGTGCAATTTAAGAATATCTAGATTGTCAACCAAGCGGCAAGGACATTTACTTGGGAAAACATTTTTCTGCTTACTACCTACCAACCTTGCTTCTGGAAATTTGTGGGCTTATGCAGTCTAATTCTCTTCATATGTACTGAAAGGTAACCCTAGTATAGGACTGAACATGTGATGTAATCGTGCATAGGCAACATGTATAGAAGGGAAAACAGTGCTGTGTCTGCTAGCTCTGCCCCATTGCTTATGTGCCTTCAGCTTAACATCAGCACAGGTGTGTGCAAATGTGTAGGCTCTGTCCGCAGCCTCTCTACTAGCTTAATCTAATGCGGAACTGCTCTTATGGTTCAGGAAGTCTTCCCTAGTTTTCTGGTCTGTGTACCTATTGTTCAAGTAGCCAGGACAGTATAATAGTAAATGATCTGCTAGTTTGTACAGAAACAGATAGAAGAGGATTCTATAGCATTTCTCCCCTACTCTTCATGTTTCCCTTCACTTGTTTGTTGTGGATTTAATGGCACATGTAAGTGCCCTTAAAATGCAGAGGGGATACATAAATCAGCATGCATCTGTTACATATATGCTTAATATGTGTAGAAGAGTTTGCATGATACAATGATGAACCCATTTCTCACTAGGATTATGTGGAATCATTGGTTTCTGCATTCAATTGGCTAGGGATGTCAGGGGAGATTCCCCAGTGTTAGATGTGTACATCTAAAACATCTGAGAATGATAATATTCCCAAGGGAGAGCCTAATGAAAGTGACAAGATGACACATCTGTTCCTTTGGTCTTGCACTTTGCTAGCTTACATTCTCTGTACAAATTGAAGCTGAGACCAATCTGTAATTTGCAATGACTACAAAAACTGAAAATGCAGCATCCTGAAATTGTGAATACTGGTGTAAAAGCAGCATACCACCCTGCATATTACAGAGCAGCAATATTCCCAGTATGCAATTGAAAGTGATGGATACCTTAGAGAAAAATCTTCTGAGGAAATATGTTCTATATATGAGTAAGATACAATCTGAGGTTCTTCTGGGGTGCTAATGATTAGGAAAAAAAGGTTTTAAGACCTGGTTTCTGAGAAAGTGGCTGTCAGTGTGCCTTTTTGGAAATAATGGCTGCCCAGCCTTTTTGCTGAAATTATTTTTACTTTTAGAAGCAGCCTCATAGCTTTTGAGCATATGACAGCAGTGTCCAGAGGAGTAGTGCATTTTAAAAATATATAAGATGGGGGACAGGTGAAGTTTTAAGAAGACATGGAAGAGAACAGTGTTGTTAATACTTTAAAAATATAAGTACAAATAGCTGTCTGAGCCCAAGGCCACCTTGAATTGTATCTTTTGCCTTGATATATGGAGTGATGACACTAACTGGTCTTCTGTTCTGCTCCTATGTATGTAGTAGAAAAATGTTTCTTCAGCTGAATTCCTGTTTGTTAACCACCGTAACACTAGCCCCCTCCATCATGTCTGAAATTGCTGTGATCTGGTTTATGTACAAGGAACCCTTGTGAACCATTATTGAAATGTCTTGCACTGAGTCAGGTCATTTGTTAATTTAGTTCAGTACTGTCTATTTTGTCTAGTAGAAACTCTCTAACTTAGGCCTAGCTGTTTCCCATGATCTTTTAATGGAAATGTCTGATACAAAGCATATAACTTCCCAATGTGCTTCAGACCCCTGTTAATGGATATGATATGCTTATTTTTTCTTTTTCTGCTTCTGCGAAGTCCAACCACAGGTTCCAAAATACTTTGAAAACAGACTTCATGCGGGCTTCATGGTCTGGTAGCAATGGTGCCCCTATTTGGAATTGGGAACTCTGGAGCATGAACTTTCCCAGTTTGGAATTCTTAAATGAAGTACAAGCCAAGCTCAAATGGTATAGAATTTGGGACTTGGTTTGTACTTGGATGGCCTGAGCACTGGTCCTCTTTCCTGCTGCAGCTACTCACTGAAAAAACTTACCTTGTGGCATCAGTGAGAAGGACTATTGCTGTGGTGTTCAGTAGGCCTTGGAACACTTCTCTTGGAACGCTTGATAAGAAATGGTAACATTGCACCTCAGCTCTAGAAGGCAGCTTTCCCTGGAGGTACAACCCCACCTCTGATTTGGCTTGAAGAGTCACAACTCTGGAAAATTTTTATTGTGGAAGCTCCCCAGATACCCAGTTGATTTAGATTGTCCTCATGAATGAGCAGGTTCTACCATGCCTAAAAGTAAAGGCGATCTCTCCACTGTGAATAACATAAACGGGAAGGTTCTGGCAATATTTTGTTTAGATTTCTAATTCCAGTTGAGTTTTCAGTGAGGGTTGAATTAAAAATAATATAAATGTTAGGAAATTACCAAATTAGGATGATACTACAAACTATTTGATTTTTATATAATACAAGTAACTGCATTCAGTAAATAGATATGTTCTTGACTGACACTAGAAATCTCCTCCCCAGCCCAAACATGTGAAGAGTGAGGATTCCATATATGTGACATTCCAGTTTTCAGAATTGGTCTTCAGATTGCCACTGAAAACCCTCCTCCACCAATCTGAGGAGGCTTCAGATTAAAAACATCCAGATTAAAATACTTTCCTAGGTATCAAGGGATACGGAAGTACATGTGTATAAATTCCTAGTTTCTCTGCTCTTGAGAAAGTATCTCAACAATTTGATACCCTCATCAGAGAGCACACGAAGCCAAAACCATTTTACAGAGACATGATGATGATCACATATTGTTTTTTGATCTCTGATGATATCCATTGGCCTCTGTAATCCTCGGATTGTTATCACTGTGCAACTCCCACTTAATTGAATATGGGTTTGCTGGGAGAGTGTCATTTTAAGAAAGGTAGCATTCAGCTGCACAGGTCCTCCTTCTATACTGTAACACATTGTGCTGTGTTTGCTAAGACCATTAATTATTTCATTAATGCTTTAAACACAGTGGTTGTTGATAAGGGTGCTGCAATGTCAAAGGATGGCTCAGTCGTCTATTGTATATGTTTGGGATGAAATAAGGTTGTCATTTTCCTTCAGTTTTAAGACCACTATACTCTCTTCATGCTGTCCTTCCTCCTGTACCACAGCAGGCATTTGTGGTTCATCCTTCTCTGATTTCAGTGTTTGATTTTCTGCTCTAGTGTAACTTTTCTGCTCTAGTGTAACTTTTATTTTTATAGGGCCACACCTTCTCATTACAGCTGAAGAAGTAACTTGCAAAACTTATTGTCTATTATGCCTGCCTTTTCTATTTGAACTGGCCAGCACGATACTTTATAGATGGCTTAGTTCAGTTAGCTGACCGCTTCTCTCCAACATATCTAATCTGGTGCCAGCTGCACACCCTCCACTACTGAGCCAGTTTGGTGTAGTGGTTAAGTACGCGGACTCTAATCTGGGAGAACCAAATTTGATTCTCCACTCCTCCACTTGCACCTGGCTGGATGACCTTGGGCAAGCCATAGCTCTGATAAGAGCTGTCCTTGAAGAAGAGCAGCTTCTGTCAAGAGCTCTCTCAGCCCCACCTACCTCACAGGGTGTCTGTTGTGGGGAGGGGAAGGGAAAGGAGTTTGTAAGCTGCTCTGAGACTCCCTTGGGTAGTGAAGGGCAGGGTATGAATCCAATCTCCTCCTCCTCCTCTTCTTCTGCTTGTGCAGAGGGACAGCTGAACACACAAACTAGCCCATCAAGTTTCTAGATTGCAATATTATCTATAACCATTCTCATGGAAAGCCTATTGATTTCAATGAAAGTGATATATGTGGAAGTGTGAAGGCTGGCAGCCAAAGGATAGCACTGAAGTTCAAAGTGCACTGTGAGAATAAGCAAGACCAAGGGTATTAGAGAGGAGAGAGGGATTTCTATTCAGAGCTAACAGTGTAATGAGTCTCGATGTGTATGCAGATGAGCTAAGCTGTAGCTCATATATTTGCTTTTACACCAACTAGCTTTATGCTAGGTATGATGGAGGGTGTTTTAAAATCACTACCATACAGTATTGCATCATGTCTGTCTGTCTCTGTCGCTTTGCTGCATTGCCTAGTACTTACAGTGTTCTCAATATTTGAAGCAGTGAATGTCAAGGTAATATTGACACCCACATTTTCTAGTTTTTTGAAACTTACTGTGTTGAAAAATGCAAGCACATGTTAAAGAAAGCTCAGTGTGTTTTCTTCCCCCTGGGTGTATTTTATTTCTGTACCTAAGATTAATTATGGATTGGGTAGTGGTTCTGTTTCATTTGTTATGCAAGGAATTCCTCATCAAATCAAGTGGATAGTTTGTTTAAACTGTTTGTTCCTTTAGTGAGTTTGAATCCTCAGTCCTCATTCACTGGGTGGCTTTGAGCAGCTACCATATCTCTCTCTCTGTCTCAGTTCTCACCTGTAAAATGGGGTTACGGAAGCTATCTTTTTTGGGTATTTTTTTGTATTTTTCACATGTGCATGTGTGTGCGTGAGTGTGTGTGCACCTGGAAGTCATGGCGACCTCTGGTGACTGACCCCTACTGGGAGCCTGAAGGATATTCAGAGAGGTGGCTGAATAAAGCCTGTCCCTGCCTCCTGACTAATGGTATTCCAGGGAGGTCTCTTGTCCAAGTACTTGCCAGAGTTGACCCTGCTTAGCTTCCAAGATCTGACAAGATCAGGCTTGCCTGGGCTATCCAGGTCAGGGGAATATTGAAGCTGTCTTCTTAGGAACTGGTGGTGAAAAGTGCTGTCAAATCACAGCTGACTTATTGGTGACCCAGTAGGGTTTTCAGGGCAAAAAACGTTCAGACATGGTTTGCCATTGCTTGCCTCTGCCTAGTGACCCTGGACTTCCTTGGTAATCTCCCATCTAAATACTGACCAGGCCCAGGGAGCCAATATAATGCTGTTAAGATAGGTTTAATATGCTAGCAGATAAGCTACTGCATTCTGCACCAGTTTGTCTTCAAGGGCAGCCCCATGTTGAGCATGGTGCAATAGTTTAACTTCAGAGTTACCATACGGGGATCAGCATGGCCACATTGGCTGAGTGTAGGAAGAGAGCCAGTTTGAGTGTTAGATGAAGCTGAAAGCATTCATGCTTTGCCACTGCTCTCACCTGTTTTTCTAACAGGACTGTATCTAACAAACCCCCAGACTTGTAGCTGAATCTGAAACAGACAACTGAGCCTCATAAAGAGTAGGCAGCATAATACCCTGTAAGAAATCAGCCTCTCCAACTAACGTTACCTCTGTCTTGTCTGGATTAAGCTTCAGCTTGTTCTCCCTCACCCATTTGACTATAGCAGACATGTTCTGGTCTCCAAGAGACAGAAATGCTTTTGGAGGCATAGATAAAGAGATGTATAGTTGGGTATCATCTGCATACTGATAACATCCAGCTCCAGAGGTACAGATGATCTCAGTGAGAGGCTTCACATAAATGCTAAACAACATAGGTAGCAACACAGAGTCCTGTGGAACCCCACAACATCAATTCTAAGAGTCTGACTTAGAAACTTAACTTACAACTGAACATAATTAGATAAAGACTGAAGCCATTCTAGTGCTTCCCCCTAGTATTAATAATATTTCCAAAAATCAATGGTCAGCCGTGTCAAAGGCTGCTGATAAATTAAGGAGTATTAGAAGGAAGGCGTTCACTGGCAAATGAAGACCATCCACCAGGAGATCCAAAGCCAAGCCATAATTCAGAAAACCCTGCTCCGTCACCACTGTTTTGATCACCTTTAGGGAGATCAAGTAGGAAACTGGCCTACAACTGGCCCCAGCCATCTTATCCAAGGATGCTTTCTTCTACAGGGGTCAAATAGGTTCTTTCAAAGTTGACTCTGCTTTGCCGCTCATTGATCAAGGATGTTCTTGGCTGCTCAGATTTAATGGATCCACATTTGGCAAGGCAGGATAGGGCGGTATGTGCTAGCACTTGGCAGAAACCACTGCTATCAAACCTTTCTCTTTAGTTTTAGCACTTGGATTTGTATGTCAGTTGTCTTAATTCTTTTCAGACCCGGGACCTACCTTGAACCTGGAGGTGGCAGTGTGAGACCTGTGCATGAGACATAATTGAAAGGGGGGGGGGCAGATTTATTACTTCAGCATCAAGGCTAGATAGTGGACACCAGATCAAGGTACTCAGGGACAGGACACCCAAGCCAAGCAATAGGGGGCATAATATAGAGAGGAGCAAACCTGCGGTTAAAACCATGGAGGAATCTTGCCTTGCCTTTCTGCTGCTCTTCTCAGCTGCATGTAGCAAAAGGTGCAGCACCTTTGCTCACTACCAATACTCACTAGCAGCTGGTCCCTCCAAATATATGGAGTCTTTGTAGGGGCTTGCGATTCTGCAAATGGGGCTTGAGTGTCCTTACCTTGGATTGAAGATAAGTGCAGTATGTGACTGATTTTGCAGATAGTAGGCATAAGTAGGGAAGGAAGATCAGGTGTATTTAGCCCTGTACATGCACAAGGGTTTTTAGTGAGGATGCAGACTTCTCCTTCTTTGCCCCCATCATGCTGTGTCCATATGGACTGTGTTTTAAAATGACAAAAATTAATTTTATAGGGGCTGGAATGGTAAAATTTCACAGAATTGTAATGATCATGTAGTCCTGCTGTCTGCTGTAAGGAAAGACCACAAATATGTTAGGGGTAGTTCCACTGTATGGCCTTGTTGTGCTTCTGGGAGCTTCTTTTTCTGCATCCAGCTGCAAGTAGAATGAAATGGATTCAAGATAGCACTTAATATACCACTGTTTTCAATACAAATTTGGCAATAACCACCCCAATGACCAGCTATTACTATTACTTTTTAAGCAAGCCATGTCTAGCAAAAGGCCTGCTTTTTCTTGCAAGAATTCCTCATTAATTTCTGTCCACTGGTGCTGCCCCATCATTCTTCAATGGCTCAGTCTTATGGGGTAGTGGGGGTAATGGCCTCAACTACTTTTTTTCCTTTGCAGCAAAAGAGACTGCTCATTACTTTCTTCTTCTTCTTCTTGTGATCATGAAATTATGATCATGAATATAAAACCATATTAATAAGCAAACTTGCTGTACAAAGCAATGCTATAATGAAAGTGTCCAACACCCAAAGAACTATTTAGGTATGCCACAGCGCTGGCTTATATTGAACATAGGAAGTAATTGGTGTGGTGGGAAACTCTGTCAATTTGCAACTGACTTATGCTGACCCTGTTTTCAAGGGCAGCTCCACACAGTGAGCTTTATGGTAGTCTAATAAGGATATTATCAAGAGGGTAGGTTTAGGAAAATTTGAAGTGATTTTAATACAACAATGGCAAGGGGAATTTAAACGGATAGAAGGCCTGTGATGCCTCAGTAGTGTTTTACCAGTCCATACATGGCTGGCTGGAACTTCTTGTTTTTAAGTGAAAAAACCCCCCCACAAATAAGGTCTTAGAAGGAGGACAGTAGGGAAACATTAGAATACAACAAATTTCTAGTGATAGAGTCTGGATTCTCTGTGAAAAATGTGTGCATAAATGCCAGACTAAATGGTAGTGTAGAACCAATCCAGATCAGGCCACACAATCTAGATCACAGTGTGCTGCAGAGAACTAGCAAGCAGCTCTAGATGCTGGTATGTTAACTTGAAATATTTTATTTGAGCCATTAGAGGTGCATACACTTTTTCTAACCTGGGTTGCTTAACTGAAGATCTAAGAATATTTGGGAAATATAGACATTGAGGGCAGGTATTGTATTTATAGCTTGGCACAAATCTTCTTTCCATAAGCCCAATATTAGGTCCTTTATCAAAATAAAATAAATAATGCTTCCTAGATCCAATTAGAATAAAACACATTTTCTACCAGGGCATGTATGGTGGGGCTCTGTTGGTGCTGGGACTCACCCTCTTGGCAATAAGGAAGTATATGCACATATAAAAATATAATAACTATGCTGATTATGTATTTAAAATACTTAGATCCTGCTTATAGTTAATGGTTTATGAGGGCCGTTTTTGTAAAAGTCTTTGGGATTTCCGATTACAAACGGATAAACACCTGGAGCATAACACCCCTGATATCACAATTGTAGAAAAAAGGAGAAATGGAGTTTGGATCATTGACATTGCAATCCCAGGAGACAGCAGAATAGAAAAGATGAAACAGGAGAAGATCATGAAATACCAAGACCTACAAACAGAATTAGAGCACCTCTGGGAGAAGAAGGGTACCGTTGTGCTCGTTGTCATTGGAGCCATTGGATCAGTGCCTAAATGTCTCAGGAAACACCTGGACATTCTGGGCATTGAGCAAATAACACCAGTTCAGCTCCAGAAGACAGTGTTGCTTGGAACAGCAAGAATCCTGCAAAGATACATCTGCAATTCCCAAGAACTTGGCTAAATCTCGAATCGCAGAACACCATCCATCAGTCAAATATATGACTGTGACAATTCACAGTAATAATAATCCCCAGAAGACAATGTTGCTTGGAACAGCAAGATACCTCTGCAATTGCCAAGAACTTGGCTAGGTCTTGAATTGCAGAATACCATCTACCAGTCAAATATCTGACTGTGACAATTCCTCTTTCTCTTCCTCTTCCGCAGCTGGGGCTGACCTGGCAGCTGCAAAGGCCAAGTCTCATGATTATCTCTACATTGCATATCTGTATCAATCAAATTCTTATTTAACTGGGTTGCATGCTGAAGCCATTGTGTGATGCTTACATCATTTGTTTGGCTTGCCTGTGCATGTGGATATAGCATGAGAAACTCTGCAAACCTCACTGTCTGGACAAGTGAGCTGAGAAGGTTTTGGCTGACTGCTCAACATGCTGCCCAGGTTTATTCAGTCTGCCACTGGCTGCCTGTACAGCACTGCATGAATTAATCCTAGGTTGATATTACCGTTCTCATATTGTAGGAGTTACTTTGTATTGTCAGAAACCACAGGCTGCCTTCACAAAGTGTGCCTCAGGTGACTTTATATGGGCCACCAAATAAAATTGGTTTCACGAATACCACAAATCCTAAAAAGAACACTACCAACAGCCATGGATTTAAGTGTTTGGGCTGGTGGGCATCTAAAGTATAGAAGCCAAGAGCATTTGGCAACTGGATGGAAAGCTGTTCCTCCCAACACTTCTTAGTGCAAGACATTTGTTTTCCCCCCAGCCCACTCCTTACAAGCAATCATAGCACAGTAGCAAGGACTAGAGTGAAATACATTTGTTTGGGCAAACTAGAATTTTCTTTAGAACAGTACAGGTAGAACCTTTAAATTCTTAACCAAGATAAGACATTTAATTAGAGTGATTCAGGCAAGCAAAACAGTCATGCAATCAGAAAAGAAAAGAAAAAGACATTAACTAGTGTTCTTTGTACTGTAACTGATAATACAATGAGGACAAGCTTCAAGACTTTTGTTACTGAGGTCACTGGAGCTGCGTTTATGATTCCTCCAAAAGGGGAGGGGGAGCCAATTAGAATCCAGTTCAATAAAAACACCAATATAGCATTATGGTAGCTGTTATCAGATCAGTCAGTATAAAAAGTATCCCACCTGAAATACAGTGCATGACTCCCCAGACCTGCTGTTTTATGCAAAAGTATTTCGTATATCTAAAAGACTCACTCAATGATGTAGATGATGTTTCTCTCATAGATCAGAGTCCAGATTTAGTAACAGTCACTCTTCTGTAATGGGGAAGTCACATACCCTGAAATCCTATTACATTTGCCTGACAACAGCTAATTTAAGAACATAAGAACATAAGAGACGCCAATGTTGGATCAGGCCAAAGGCCCATCCAGTCCAACACTCTGTGTCACACAGTGGCCAGAAATACCAGTGCCATCAGGAGGTCCAGCAGTGGGGCCAGGACATTAGAAGCCCTCCCACTGTTGACCCCCCCCCCCAAGCACCAAGAAGACAGAGCATCACTTGCCCCAGAGCCCCTAGCTATACCTTGTGGCTAATAGCCACTGATGGACCTCTGCTCCATATGCTTATCTAATTCCCTTTTGAAGCCGTCCATGCTTGTAGCACCCACCACTTCCTGTGGCAGTGAATTCCATGTGTTAATCACTCTTTGGGTGAAGAAGTACTTCCTTTTATCCGTTCTAACCCGACCGCTCTGCAGTTTCATGGAGTGCCCACGAGTTCTTGTATTGTGAGAAAGGGAGAAAAGTACCTCTTTCTCTACCTGCTCTTTCCCATGCATAATCTTATAAACCTCGATCATGTCACCCCTCAGTCGTCTTTTCTCCAAGCTAAAGAGCCCTAAGCGCTTTAACCTTTCCTCATAGGGAAAGTGTTCCAACCCTTTTATCATTCGAGTTGCCCTTTTCTGCACTTTTTCCAAAGCTATAATATCCTTTTTAAGGTGTGGTGGATTGATAGACTAGTAAACATACAAATGAATGAGTTGATAGGCATTCAGTTATGCAGATTAGCAGATTACATTTAAGAAAGGCATCCACATGGCCTGTGGAGTATTATGTAGCCAGCAGTATTGTGTTGCGAAGGAACTATCACAGCAAACGTCAGAGCCAAAGGTGGCCAGACTAGTGGACAGCCATGGCAATTGGACTGTGTGGGTATTGAGCAGCAAAAGTTTTCTTTCATGAAGCTCATTAGGTGATATTGGGCCAGTCGCTTTCTCTCTCTCGGTTACAGAATCTACCTCACAACACTGTTGTGAGGATATAATAAATGGGAATCAGGTTTACAGCCCTGAGATTCTTGGAGGAAAGGTGAGATAACAATGAATAGAGTGTGTAAACTCATTTATGGTTTGACTAGGAACCTGCTATAAGTGGTACTGGCAGCTGTGGTTTGTGGAACTCCTAGGCAGGAGCATGATGTCCCCTGGGCTGGACTACAGTGTAAAGACAGACCTGCACTCAAGCCTGTACCTCTGTTGTTGACCTGTGGCCTGCTCCACCGATCAGTAGGCTAATGAGCTCTGCAAAATTATTTCCAAGGTTTCTCAGGCTACATCAGTGACAGATCACATGTGGATGTATGTTGGATTACAGTATATCTTCAGTGCTTGCTTGGTCACTATTGGCCATTCAGTAGCCGGATGTCTTAATGATACTTAATGGCCACACAAAGCATCCATCTGTACAAGTTTGTCAGTATACTCAGTTGCCATTCAGGGACTGCTTCCACACAGATGTTATACCCACCCTTTGCTTCCAGAGTGGGGCACTGGGGTGTACAGAGAAAATGGCAGCTGATGAGAGAAGTGTGTGTGGAAGTGTTGTTACTATGAATGCCTCTGCATTTGCAGTAGCAGTAAAAGCAAATTGGAGAATTGTTGCTGTGTAGGTGCAGCCAGTGCTCCACTGCAGTACACACTAAAGCACTCTCTCTTGTTTAGGACTTGTAGAACACTGATCCAAAAGCATGCTGTTGTCATTTACCTTTGTGGCTTTGGGCCCTCATATTTGCGAGAGAGCTTCTCCCCCTCTGCTCCGTCACAACAACTTTGTTTATCGGAGCAGGGTAAAAATCAGCAACTGCTCTTACATGTGCCTTCTCTGTTGTGGAACAGTCTTCCTGAGGAGGTCAGGAAAGATCCTACTCATGGCTTTCTGCAGACTATTCAAAACTGAATTATTCAAGGGGCTTTTCTACACAGGCAATACAGTCGCACTATACTAAATGTTTCACAAAGTTACTTGGATAAGGTACTGTGGTCTATACTGCTATGTATAGTTTGCTGAAACTAGGATCCTACTGTGTAATTTTTGCATAATTTAATGTGTCATATTAATGCTTAATGTTTTGCTTCAGTCCTGTTTTTCGAATTCTAGTTGGTTCTGCAACCTTAATCCTATTGCATTGTTTATTGAATGTCCCATCCCTTGATTGTATTAACACACTCTGTGTAATCTGCCTTGAGTCCAAGTGAGAAAGGTGGACTATAAATAACATAAATAAATAAAAGTAAATATATAAATAAATTGCCATTTAATATTATGTTTTGAAGGCTGCAACAGTCTGCTATGTGAGCAGGACAAATAGTGTGATTTTGATTGGAGTCACCATGGCCAGAGAAGGACAAATATGAAAAGCTGATGTTTGCTATGGTAACATTAATGTAGGGACAATTTAGTAATGGAAGGGTGGTCTTTTTTTCAGGACTGGGGAGAGACAATGGAATTTTATAGGTATCTACAACCTTGCCATTTTTTTGTTTACTACAGGGATAGCCTTAACATGAGAAGCTTTACTAAATTTTTATCCATTCTTACATTTCTTTAGGCTTTCTAATCCCCTCTCCCCTGCTTCATTTTGCTATTTCTTGCCTCCTTCAGCAAAAATAAGCAGTTTTAACCCTGGGATCACAGTGGAATTCCCTTGGGTGCTGTTATCACCTCAGACTTCTTCAATGATAAGTACTTAAGAGAACACCCATGAGATCACAGAGATGAAAAGCAGAATTGATTGAAAGGATTTGAGGTCTCTTTCGACAGGAACTTTCTCCTGAAGCCGCAGAGGAGGAAGTTAAACACTGTCTGGTTTGTCAATGTTAGTATGGGGTGCCACAAGGGCACCATCTGGAAGTGTGCTTCTGATGAAGTCTCAGGGCGGTAGCCAAACACTAGCAGGAGTGTGTGGGATGAGGCTAGGCTAGGGGGGGAAAAAGTGCCTTATGCTTGTTTTATGTATCCCATTTTTCCTGCAAGGAACCTACAGTGTTGTTCCACCTCACAACAACTGTGTGAAGCATGTGTAATATAGCCTTAAGTAACAGTCACTGGGGTGAGATGGTATGGATTAGGGCTGTATCACTGGGGGAAGGGTTTTTAATCCCCCCCTCCCATGTGGGAACGGGCTTTTCTGAACTGCTTCTAGCCCTAGTAGGGAAAAAGACAAGCTTAGTATGGGCAGTTGAGCTGGTGTGAGGGGAAAGAGCTAAAAATCTGCACCTTCCAATGCCATAGCCCAGATCCATATTCCCCACCCCCTCTACAACTGCTTTTTGAAGCTAAATTATACCTTGGTAGATCCACTATTCTTCATAGCTGACCAGGAGTTTGAACTTGGATTTCGTATGTTCCAAATAAGCACTCTGTCCCGTTACCTCAGCAATGGCAGATAATGCAGGGCTAATCCTCTTCTGCATAAATGTTTCTTGCCTGCTGTGAACCCACCATTCCTGAGGTCAGACTCTTTTTCTGACAGGTTTGCCGAGGAATGAATGTGCCAGAGCCTTTGGTCTTTGCAGAAGATTGTATTATAGCACAATAAATACACAGGAGATATTCTTTGATTGCATAGGATTCCGATGTCTCCTGTCTTAAACTATAATATTTTGTTCTTGGGGCAACTCTAGAATTATCGCCGTGGCTTGTGATTGTGGTTTGTTTGGAATGTGTTATAGTTTTGAAGTGTTATGAGCACAACAAGCACAATTCTTCTCACGCCTGTATAATTTTGTGAGCTCCTTTTCTTTTAAGACTGTTCCCTTTGAGGTGTCTGTAAGCCCGTGCCATACCATGTACATAAGTATCCAGTGCAAATTCGAAAAGTAGCAGAACTGTCCCACCTCCAGCACACTATTCTGCTATTGCAGGCACTTTTCTAAGCGTTTAAGTCTTTGCTGGAGTTCATCATAGATAACTTTTAAAAAGGAGGTTTTAATAAGTTTATCTTGCAGAGATGGTTGTACATCTACAAACAGACTGTCTAGAATAGTACCCACCAATGGGATATCATATCATTGAGTCTGACTATAATGTAGTTGGTACTGAATATCATGCCGTGCAAGTGCAATTAGGATTTGCATGACAAAAGAGAAGGGATGGTCAACAATTCAATATTGGGCCTGGGCCTTTGACACTTGGGTAAACAATTTTAGCAGAAGTAGTTTTTCAAATTTTTGCAGCCATTAAAAATATACAGAAGCCTTGATGATGAAAGATTGTCCATTCCTGAAACAGGGATATAAATCAAACCCTCTTAAAAGAAAGCCCATCTGGAAAGGCCCACTCTCTGCTTTCCTCCACAGCATGCCATGTAGGTCTTGTTCTCTGTCTGTCTTGGACGTTCCTGTGGCTGTCTCCAGAGCCCTGGGAATAGGCATCACTTGATGAACTGTCTTGAAAGACTGTGAATAGCATGTCAGCTATTTTTAGAGAAGTCATTAATTCCAAGAAAAAAACGTAAAAGTTTCTGCCCTTTTTCTGAGTCTCTAAGAACATTACTGAGGTTCAAAGCTATTCTAAGCACTCATGTAAACAGAACTTTAACATCTTCTGTACCCACATGTGATACAATTACAAAAATGTTACCAATATGACACAAAAATGGATCCCTAACACTGTTTTTATGCCCCAGCAAGAAGGCAGGGTGATATGAAATTAGAGAAAGAAAAAAGTGGGGCAAAGGAGGTTTCCCTCTAAATCTAAAAAAGGAAACCTCAGAACCTTCAGTCTCATTCAGTGATATGCCTTGGCTGTTGTGACTGCCCAGTGCTGCCTTTCACAAGTACTCAGACATAATTTGTCTCTGATTTTTCTTGATGTGGCATACCAAGGGGGGGGGGGACCTTTGGTTTTTAAAATTCTCTTTAGTTTTATGTAGTCTATTTCCATTTGTGAGAGCTTACTATAAAGATTATTGGGGAGGGGGGAGGGATAGCAAGTCTGCATCTATTTTTACTGAATGTGAAGAGAGATTATGAAAATGCCTGTAATAAAAATATGAAATATTGTACAATGAGTTATATTGTCGATAGTTTGATCCATAACGTGCATACTTTATAGCTGATACTGTTGACTTTGGTTAAAATGGTCACTTTGTTGTCTGGAAAACCTGTTATTCCATCAAATGTGGTATATTTGTTATAGTGATCGTTTGTTGTTGTTGTTCAGTCACACAGTCGAGTCCGACTCTTCGCGACCCCATGGACCAGATCACGTCAGGCCTGTGATCCTTACAGCATGTATAACATACCACAGAGTCTTAAGTAAAAGATGGATTTTTAAAGTGACAAGAATATAATCTCAAGGGGAAAGTAAGCTTAATTATGGATGCTTACCTTGATTAATAATTTGTGAGATTTTTAAAAAATGCATATATCACCCCCCCAGTCTTAAAATGCAGTGTTACAAATGCATCAACTGTTCAATGATATGGTCAGTAAACTGTGACAAATTAGATGTAGACTGTGCAGCTGACTGCTTTTGTTAAAGCTGCTACAACAGTTGGTTATTAGAACACTGTCCTCAAAGGGAAGTGCCATTGTAGGGTTTAAGGGTTTTATCATTTTGAGCAATTGCATTTATTAAACGCAGAATAAGAGATTATGAAGACATAAAGGCATAAATTACACAAAATGAAAAATACAGTTTATAGAGAGATAGGAAAAGGAGGTATAAATGTAGAGACAGGAAAAAGAGGAATCAGAAACTAAGCGGAACAGATTGCATTATATGACCTAACTGCAAACATAAGAAACAATGCATTCATGCTTATGAATTAAATTTTACAACATGGGACCTTCATATACGCAGGACTGCCTTCTCCTATATGTTGCCCCCAAGGCAACTCCGATCATTAGACCATGGAGTAGTAGGTCTTCCACGCATGTCAGTAAGACATTGTAGGAGTCACTGGATATGATAGAGGCAGCTTGGCATAGTGGTTGGACTAGGGAATTGGGAGAACCAAGTTGCTGGCTGACTGTGGATCAATCACACACTCTCAGCCTCACAGGGCTGTTGTGAGGATAAAACGGAGGAGGGGGAAATATTGTAAGCCACTTTGGATCCCTGTTGGGGACAACAGTGGGGTATAAATAAAGTAAATAAAATAAATGAATTATTCATGGCAGAATTTGGTTTGAATTCTGAGGAGATTTATAGATATGCTCAGTCTGGGAAGTATCTTCCCAATATTTTACCTTCCTCCTTTGTTTTACTCTTTTTTCCAGGCCAGACATCTTTTATCTCACTTCAGGGTTTTTTGGGTGTGTGTGTGATCTTGTTCATATATCTGTATTAGGCAAGAAGCAATCAGAAAACAAAACACAATCCAGGTAGTGTTTTGTATTAGGACCAACCAAATGACACAAAACAGAAAGTTTAAAAGTTCACCAGAAGTCTTCATCAGGCTGGATGTTACAAAATAAAAAAAGAAGCGTTGAGGGGAGAGAAAAATGACGTTTCAGGCCATGATTTTAAGGTCTGTTCATGCTGGCATTCCGTAATGCTAAAGTGATGCTGTTGTTTTCAGGTTGCACACCCCTGTTTACAGTGAACAAGAGAAAACAAATGGTGTCTCTCTACTAAAATTACAAAGAACAGTGATCAACCCAAACTGATTATTTACTTTATTTTTTTATTTATATATATAAAAAATTAAGCCACCTTTCCACCCATCTCGGGATTGTCAAGGTGGTGAACAATAAAAATATTAAAACAAAATCTGAAGAAGTGAGCAGTCACGTAAGCTCATACCCTGCCACGTATTTTGTTAGTCTTTAAGGTGCTACTGGACTCTTGCTCTTTTCTGCTGCTACTGACAGACAGACACAGCAACCTATCTAGACATAAATGGAGGAAGAGTCAAGAGTAGTCAACCGTGGGCACTTATCTTCCAAGAGTATTATCTAAAAACAGCAATGTTGGTTCTGTTTTAATGACCCCCCCCCCTCCAGTTGTCCTAGGAAACCATGGGGGCGGCTGGTGTTTTAACTTACTGGGAAATTTCCTGTTAGCTGCTGCCCTGGAGGGTCATGGTGGGAGGCTAGCAGCAAGCTGAGCCAAGCAGCTCCTATGGTGCAGGCAATGTTGCAAGGGCCGCTTGACTTAGTTTACTGCAGGGCTGTTTTAACCTCTCAGTCTGCCCTTTGGGAAACTGCTGGATGAGTTCAGGAGAAGCCAACAGTGACTGTTTCTTTCAAAGCATTGTGAGTTGGAGGAACCTCTTGCAACATTTGTTTATTTATCATATTTATAAGCTACTTTTCACACAGTTCCAAAGGAGCGGATTATTAGAACTGTACATCAGTTTATACTATTATATTGCTTTATCTGTTTACATGAGCGTACAGCTCTGATGATGTGCCAAGATGTGCCTGCCAGCTATTCTCATTTAGTTAGTGAATGAAGACACAACCCAAGCCCCCCTCCCTCCTAAGATAAAACCTTTTGCATCAGGGAAAAGGTGAAGTTGTTTTCATCTTTAATTACCTGCTTTGAGGGATCTGACACATTCTTTCATATAGATGGGTAACCTAATCCCTTCTTACCACTGATCTCTTTAATCTCTTCTGGTGTATGCTTGTTTAGTATGGGAGGCCAAAGCTTCAGACTTCACCTCTCTCCATAACAGTATAAACAAGTTAAAGTTACAAATAAAATGTCCCTCCGCTCCCTGTGACTGCAGGGCAGGTGAGCTGTCTATTGCTCAGGGAGTTAAAGCCCCATGCCTCCCCTCCCTTCCCCCCCCCCCCCCCGCCCTGCCTGCCAGTAAAAAAGCCAGGTTTTTTCTGCTCCATACAGGCTGGTGAGCTGGCTGGCACTGCCTATCTATTGTGTGTATGTAGTCGGAGCTTTTGTGTCTCTGTTCCCCTCCTTGTCTACTCTGCCAGTCTTCTAGCAGATACAAGGGAGCCATTTTCTTGCCTTACCTAGAATGTGTGCAGGAGCCCCAGTTGACAGAATAGTTCAGCCATACAGGATCCAGGGTTAAGAACATAAGAACATAAGAGACGCCAATGTTGGATCAGGCCAAAGGCCCATCCAGTCCAACACTCTGTGTCACACAGTGGCCAGAAATACCAGTGCCATCAGGAGGTCCAGCAGTGGGGCCAGGACATTAGAAGCCCTCCCACTGTTGACCCCCCCCCCCCAAGCACCAAGAAGACAGAGCATCACTTGCCCCAGAGCCCCTAGCTATACCTTGTGGCTAATAGCCACTGATGGACCTCTGCTCCATATGCTTATCTAATTCCCTTTTGAAGCCGTCCATGCTTCAGAGTGAGGCATAAGAATGACTGTCAGATGAGAAGACGTCTGTCCACTTCAAGGTGATGGAAATAATTTGCTTGGATTATGAATTTTTCTTGTATTTCCAAACAGGGCATGGCTCAGGTTAAAATGCCATTAGTAAATTTCTAATGCTCATCTGTCATATTTTACTTTCCTTGGTTTTATTCCTTGAGAGTGCTCTAGAATGCCTTATAATTCATCTTGTGTGCCTCTGTTTCCATAAGTGTTTTATAAATGTTAAATTCTGTGTTATACTAGCAAAATACCCATCTTTCGTTGATGTATGTGGAGTTGTATGTATGTAAGAACTTGTATATTGCTGCCTCCCCCACAGGGTCTCAGTTAGTGGAGGCTTGGCAAACCCACTGTCAGGGACCGTGGGTTTTGGCTCCACTGAAATATTGGTTCCAACTGCAAATACTTTTATTTATGGCAGACACTCTCTAGTGTGGAAGAAGAGAAAGGAAAACATTCACAGTCACCACTGAGGAGGGGGCTAGAGCTGCCCTTTCCTCTGGTAACCTCAGTGTCGATTGGCTTCATGGAACTTAATGAGTGTCATTGAGAATGATGCCACCTACAACTTGCATAACTCTATTTGAAGCATCGGTGAAGTTGATGGAAATTGGCTTGTATATATATTAATCTCTATATGGATGTGTCAAGAAATGTAGCTTGCATAAAACTCTGCTATCATTGAATGGATGATGATCTTATTGCTTCTGACTTGGTGCTGCAAGTGATATCCTAATGTACACAATGCTTGTTGCTTTCCCATTTCTTCCTGCTCTTTGTCCACTCCTGTATTTTCATTTACTTTCACTGTGAACCTTGAGAAGTAGGCTGATGGAGAACACAGAAAATATAGACTGGTGGAGCATCAAGAAGCATATAATGAAATTTTAACATGTCCTTCTTCCAAGGAGCTTGTGGCAGCATATATTGTTCTTACCTACCTCATATCCACACAACAGTCCTTTGAGGTAGGTTAGGCTGAATGAAGAAACATCCCTAGGTCAACTGCTAAACTTCCTGGCTGAGTGGGTATTTCAGCTCTGGTCTTCTAGGTCACTGACTCACTCTCTAGCAGTGGTACAACAAGAGAGCGATGGACTCCAGCCTTGAGAACCAGGTTCGATTCTGCACTCCTCCACATGAAGCCAGCTGGGTGATCTTGGGTCAGTAACAGTTCTTTCAGAGCTCCCTCAGGCCCAAAATAAGTCTAGTTCACCACTAAAAGAGTGAGAACGTAAGGCTGCCAGACAATCTTAGGATTTCCTGGCTATACCAAACACAGTGTCATATATTAATTAATAATTAAGTGATACAACATTGGCACTGATGGCACACACTTAATTCAGAATTGAATAAGGCAGTTGTGTGATTTTTATGATAGTTCTTATAGCAAGTGATGGACAAGTCTGTGTGTTTAATGTTTCCTGGAGATACATAGGTGTGCAAATGATCTCTGCACCAGTCTCATCTATTCATAAGAACATAAGAACATAAGAGACGCCAATGTTGGATCAGGCCAAAGGCCCATCCAGTCCAACACTCTGTGTCACACAGTGGCCAGAAATACCAGTGCCTTCAGGAGGTCCAGCAGTGGGGCCAGGACATTAGAAACCCTCCCACTGTTGACCCCCCCCCCCCAAGCACCAAGAAGACAGAGCATCACTTGCCCCAGAGCCCCTAGCTATACCTTGTGGCTAATAGCCACTGATGGACCTCTGCTCCATATTCACCAGCAAGACCTCCAAAAAAGATGTTGTAGTTTGCTCTTTGTCTGTTCAGAAATTCTGTTCTGCTGCTATAAAGAACATTATTCCCAAAATTCAGTACCTCCCCCCCCCCTATTTTTATGGGCAGGCCATTGCACCCTTTCCTGTCTTTTAAATGTAAATATTAACAACAGAGAAGCTGCAGGATTGACAGTTCTGACATTTGAAGTCTTTTATTCACAGGACAAGTATGACACAGAAGGAACACTTTATTCACAGCAGCAATATGCTTCCTCCTCACCCTATGCTTGCATTCCCTGGTGTACTGGCTCCATTTTTTAAAGGGAGGGAACCATTTATTCCCCAGGACCAAACAAGACACGATGCAGAAGATGTAGAGTGTCTCTTAGCCTTTAAAAAAATTACTGCAGCCACAGGTCCTGGTCTTAATCAGAGCAGCAACACAGAAAGAGAGCGGTATTTAACTTTCATGCCATTTTCCTCATCAGAGTTGCACTCCTTTTATTTTCCCCTCCCCACCAAGTAAAAGGTATATGGGACAAATATTTTCCCTGAGGGAAGAAATACAGTTTGGAAGAACAATTTTAAATAGGGTGATGGCTGCACAGTATTACTACTTAGATTAAATGCACTCAGCAGCTACATTATGGTAAAGGGAAATTGGGAGAGACTCCACATATCCCTTATGTCTCATGTAGAGGTTGTCAGGAAGGGAAGTTCATTATATTATTTATTAATTAGCCAAAACCTGTGGGGAACATTCAGTTTCCTGCTCTATTTTCCTGGCCTGGCATATCAGATTTCCTTGAGCATTTTAAATATCACTAGGCTCCAGTTGCATTTGCAGCCCTTTAGTGCCAGTTGCTTCCTTAACACTGGCACTGGAGGTTTAAGCATATATTTTCACACTTAGGTGCAGTGCCAATTTTGTTTTGTAGTTGCAAAACTGCTTAAGCACATATCTTTTCAGTTCCATTTGTCATGTGTTGTGTTTTGTAGCTGTAAATGCTTGTTCCCATGCACCAAAGAATTCAACAAGTAAAACCTATTAACTTTCAATCTTAGGGCCATATGTTTTCACACATATTGAGTAATGCACGTTCAGTCCACTTTTAGCGTACTTTGCAACTGGATTTTAATGTGTGAAATGGCAAAATCTACTGGCAAACAATTGCTAAATTGTGTTCAAATTAGATTGTCAGTGCATTATTCTGCATGTATGAAAGTGCCTGTCAGAGAGAAATCCATGAGCAGCTCTTCCCAGCAGTTTTAAGAGGAAATATCAGCTTTGCAAGGCCCTGTTGAGATTAAAACCACATTATGGTATGGGTCTGGGAGGCAGTTTAACCCTTTCTGTTTGCATGGTTTTACTGATTGAACAAGATACCTCACTATGCTTTTATTGGCTCTGGAAGGGAATAAAAGATTGACAAAGAGTAGATGCAGACTCCCCCTCCCTCTTCAAGGATGAATAACAGAATAAGGGGAGTTGGTTTCAGTCAGTAAAACCACACGGGTGGGGGTTACTTCCCCTTTCTTTTACTGTAGTTTAGCTGTGATCAGTATTACAGATAAAAATGTAATGTTTGAGATGTTTACCTAATAATAAACTGGGGATACTGCAAACAAATTAGAATCTGATAACAAATTAGTACAGGACTACTAATCTGAGAGTGAGATTGGCGGCAGCTGTTATTTAATACGCATGTAGTAGCAAACACAAGTGTATTGCTCCCCTAGCCATCAGCAGTGTTGTTGTTAGTCCAAATAGGATCTTCAGTGGTTCTCTCCCCCCCCCCCCCCCCTTTTACTTGCTATTGGTTCTTATTTTGGAAGGACTGGGTGGTTTTTTTTTTATCAGCTGTGGCGTTTACATCAGAAACTTTTAAGAATCTTATTTAGGAAGAAGCAGAATGGCCTTCCCTTTTTGTGTTTGCTAATCAAATGTTACCCTTCTACAATATGGTGGTGCTGGTGTTCCCTACCCCAATCCCCTCCACCAGCCTAGTTGCTTGTACATGGAGGCCACTAGTCTTCCTTGCAAGTTATCTTTTTGAGTATGCATAAGAATGAATCAATGGATTATGATGTATTTTCCAAGGATGCCAAAGACAGTCACCACTTTGTACTTTTCTGCTAGCTTATAGTTGTTTTATAACTGGAAAGAACAATTGAAAAAATAGTTTGTAGGAGGATTTTAAAAGCAATTTTTTAAAAAGGATGGCACCTTTCCACTGTTCTGACAACTACAGGGAAATTTAAGGTGGGAGAACATTTTCTTCTCATCAGCTGTAAGGTTTCTTTTGACATGGACATAAGAATGCCTTCATTTAAATGAAGCTGGGTCTCTAGAGTAAAGCACTTCCGTCTGAAAGATCAGGACCAAAAAGCTTCCTCCTGAAAAGAATAAGAAAGTGTGTGGCAGGTTGAGCTGGCTTTGTCTGTTTTTGTGTGTGTGAGAAATAAATAAATGTGGATACCTGTCTTTGAACATGTCTGAAGGCAGAAGGGAGTGAATAAAACAGGTATATGACTAAGAGAGATGACTGGCGTCAAGAGCATAAATGAGTTTGACAGATAGGTCAATTTCTTCCTGGAGAAAAAGGAAAGTGAGGGTACTCATAAAAAAAAGAGATGACGTCCAGTTTTTGGCGGCACGATGGCGGACGCAACCCTGGTGAGCTCCTGGGGTTGCGATCTGAACGCCAGCGGATAGGGGGGGGGCGACTGTCCGCTATCCCCCTGGAGCCCTTGTGTTTGGGCTCCTAGCCATGGGGCTTTTGAGGGATTGCCTCTTTTCCGGCTCGATGACGGGGAATCAAGGCTTCCCTCCGCCCCGAAGGTCCTACCACTGTGCGACTGCATGGCTCTAGAGTCGCTGACCGGGACAAGCGTGTGAAGATCGTGCGTTTTATACGTATCTGAGGCAGGTCCTAGGACCAATGATGAACTGTGAGTTGTGGTGAAAACAAAACACTGAGTTTCGGCTAGAAATCCCCTCTAATTTAAGCAAGCAGGGGAGGGAACTCCCAGATGCGATATCCAAGAAGATCATTTTAAAAAGAGGGTGCCGGACGTAAAAGCCATAGAACTGATTTAAGAAGCACACAAGAGCGCAGCAAAGCATTTTGGTGGAAAACAGAGACTTTAGCAAACTTTTCTAAAAGTAAACAATCCTCAAAAATGGCGGGGCAGAGAGGCGAGAAAGAGAAACCATCACAGCTTAAGCCTCCTTCGGGAAGTAGAAGCCAGAGACCGGAAGCTACCAATGAGCTTTCACAGCTATTAGCTGAATGATTGCGCCCTCTGCTGGTCCAGATGACAAACATCAACCAGCAACTGACTACTTTGAACCAGAACTTTGCTGCACAACAACTGGAACAGAATGAGACATTCCATTTGAAATTAGAAAGAAGAGGAAGAAATTCAAGGACTTGGCATTGTTTCTACAAACAAATTACAGTACAAAAGGTTTGTTCCCGAAGGCCTACTCTTTAGAATAAATGAAAAAAAGAAAGAATTGACTCTGTTAAGAAAGCAAATGAGTTCTTGAAGCAGCAACTGGGAAGGTCCGGAGAAGATGACAAAGATGAAGACCAGGATAAAGAAAGCAGTGAAAACTCTTCTTCGACTACTGAGGAGGACTCTGATTCAGAGTTGGGGGCTGCGGCCCCCAAAAGAAATTATGATTTGAGGAAAAGAAATGCTAAGAAATAAGATGCAGAGGAACTCTGAATTCCACCTTTAAGAAGCTACATTTAAGTTTGATGCTTTTGTGATTTCCTTAAACAGTAATTGATATTGGGTTTTGGGGAATAATGGTTAGATTTAAACATTCAAGCTCATTGTTTTAATAATAGATTAGATTAATTATTTTATAAGCTTATGTAATGATCTTCACTACTTGGGTTTTTAGTGGTTAACTTTCCTTTCTCCTGTAGATATTAGATTCTCTTTCCTATTTTCTTTGTAGTTTATAGAAAAGCAATAAAAAATCCCCTTCGGGGGGCCAAAAAAAGAAAAAGATGAAGGCTCTGACCTGGATAGCCCAGGCAAGCCCAATATTGTCAGATCTCTGAAGCTAAGCAGGGTTGACTCTGGCCAGTACTTGCATGGGAGACCTTGGAATACCAGCAGTCAGGAGGTGGGGGCAGGCTTTATTCAGCCACCTCTCTGAATATCCTCCCAGTCCTCAGTAGGGGTCAGTCACCAGAAGTCGCCATGACTTCCAGGTGCGCGCGCACACACACACACACACAAACATATTAGAAAAAAAGATGCAGCAGTGTTAAGATTGGTTGAACCCTACACCAGTCTCAACCTGGTTGATCTACTTGGTCTCCTATTTCCCCCCAAAGAGCTGTAGTCATTAGCCATTGTGATTTTTTGTGCTTATAACTTTATAAATTGTGCATAGCTGTGTGCCAAGTAGGAGAAGCCAATGAATACCATATTGTGCCCTTTCAGCTGGCTGTGCTTTCTAGCTGCCACCAAAAGGAAAGAGGAATGGCTCTTGACTTGTCATACCGTCACAGGGACAGCATGGTCTAGCACACAGTCCTAATGTACTGTGAAAAGATATTGTATCCAGCAGCTTGACACCTTACTCCTTCCTGACCATTTTAACTAAGGAACTGAGACTCTGAGTAATGGCAAGAGAAGAAAAGGATGCCATTGAAGTGATAAGACTAGAAGCAATGCAGGAAAGGGAGGAAAAGTTGGTGCCTCAAGAGTAAGATGTGAAGACTGAACAAAAGATCAATTCAGATGTTACTCTCTGTGGTAATGAAGTTTTTGCATATTTTTTTTTGGTCCAACTTCAGTTGCACAGTGGATAAAAAAAATTGATGCCCTAAGCTGGTGGTACCTTTTTATGTATTCTGAAGGCACATACCTCCCTGATACATGTCACCCCCTCCCATTTGTTTGCAGTCACTCATGCTCGCGGCGGCAGACACAACCATGCACAGAGAGAGGCATCTTTCGGGTAGGCCAATATGTCCTTTGTCAGACTTATGGTATAAAGAACACATTCATTCGATTCTTCATACAGGCTAGAAAACACTTTTGTTGTTCCTTTTAGACAAAATGATGGTTGCGTGTTCTGAGAGGATCATGTATAGCATATGCAAGATAAGAGCATGAGAAGTATATTGACTGAAAAGGGCTTTGGAGGTGATGTAGAACAAGCATGCACTTTTCCCTTTATTGCTCTCTACCCCCAGTTTGACTACTGCTAGAGGTCCTGTTTTGGGTTTTGAATTTTCAGTTTTTCTTTTCCCAAGGGAGATTTGGCCATCCCAGTTGTTCCTTTTCTGAGGATGGAACTACACGTTATGTTTTTTGGTGAGTTGGGTTGGGGTTTTCCATAGTTTTCTCTGCAGTCACACAGCAGCTGTGGGGAAAGTCCCCAGGAGTCTGATTTAGTTTGGAACTGTGGGGTGAATAGAGGAGAGGCTCCTGCTTTTCCCTCCATCTTGTTTTCCTGATCCGAAACAGCCCCTGCAGGGAACTGTTTGCATAACATTGAAGCTGCACTCTGAGCATGTGCCGCTCCAACATTATGCAAATAGCTTATTGCTGGGGCCATTTCAGCTCGGGAAAATGTCATTGAGTGGAGGGCATTTTGCAGTTCCAGGCAGAATCATGCAGAATCATGGAGGGGCAGAATCATGGAGGGGAGGGCATTCTGCAGTTCCAGGCAGAATCATGGAGGGAAGGGCATTCTGCAGTTCCAGGCAGAATCATGGAGGGAAGGGCATTCTGCAGTTCCAGGCAGAATCATGGAGGGAAGGGCATTCTGCAGTTCCAGGCAGAATCATGGAGGGAAGGGCATTCTGCAGTTCCAGGCAGAATCATGGAGGGAAGGGCATTCTGCAGTTCCAGGCAGAATCATGGAGGGAAGGGCATTCTGCAGTTCCAGGCAGAATTGCACTCCTTGGGACTTAAAAATGCCCTTTCCTGCAGCTGCTGTGTGAGTGTGTGGAAAGTGAGTTGGATCCAGAGGATCCCAGTTCTCCAAAAATGTAACGTGTAGTTTAGAAGACCTTTGGAACCTACTTTCACTTTACTGTTCATCATTATGGTGGCAGTTTGCCAGTGGGACATGAAGCTTCTGGTCCAGCAAACCAAATACTCCTACTCCGTGGTCTGAAGTCTGACATTTGAGGAACAAGAGAAACTGTAGGAACTATAAGAAGCCAGTGAATGGATGTGTAAGCTAATCTTTTATACCTATAAGCTCTTTCCAGGTAGAAGTAAACACTGCAAAACTGTGCAGCTGTCACTGTTTTGTTTTTCTTTCTTCTGTCTACCTGGAAATATGACATGTGGCATGAAATTATAGCACTTTGTTTTTTTCCTACCCCACCTTACATCATTGGGTGGTAGTGCAATGATGTTATGACATATGTCATAATAGACATGTAACTGGAAAGAGGAGAGAAGCTCTATGATTTCCATAGTGTCTGCTTCTACCCTCTTTTTGCTCCTTTATGGAATAGCAGCTGCTGTAAATGAGTCCTACAGAGTGGAGTGGATTTTATTTTTCCCCAGCCACCTAGCAACAAGGAGTCACATTACATTGCTTTATAGTTGTCCAAGGGTGCAGGTCCTGGCACAGAAATGGCAGTTCTAGGTTGGCCCTGTGAGACACAACAGAGAGAAAATGAGCTTTCCAATCTGCTATCTCTTGGTATTTGTGTGCCAGTGCTGGGCAGTGTCACAGTGACCTGCTGTCTCACTTAATGGCTTTTGTGTGTGTGTTAAATTTGCTCCAGCAGGTCAGCTTATTTGTGCCAGCTAATCTAACCCAGACAAAGGTAACCCCATCCTTAATGGTTTGGCACTTATCTTAATTCTCTCTGGCTTCTCATCTTAAAGAGCAAACAGAACTAGCTTATGAGAAAAGGTTAAGAGAACTAATCATCTTTGGTTTGGCAGAAAGATGGCTATGTGTGTGGTTTGATATGACATCCACAGATAGGCATTTTTAAAGGGTAGAAACAACATGTCATGAAAAGAATTGTTTAGGCTCATCTACAGGAGCTTAATTAATATAATGGGATACAATGGAAAGCCAGGATTTCCCCCCCGCCTGTTCCTAAGGGTATGCTTTATTAGAATGTGGGATAATGTTTTAATGGCAGAAGCCCCAGTGCCTGCGTCATTTCTAGCTCTATAACTAGTGAAGGAATATTCTATGGAGAACAATCTTGAAATGACCAGGGGAAAGATGACATTATCAAATGGAGGCATTTCATTTATAATTTCTGTGACATGACCAGTGCCATGCTCTTCAAATCCCTAGAAGCTGCTGCTGAAGCATCTTTTTCGATGTGTAAATGATGTACATAGGGCAGGCTTTGAAAAGAAGTATTAGCTTTGGTTCTGTTACTGTATAAATTATCCATGAGAAAATGTGTATTCCGTTTAGCATGTATGTGAGAGGTTAGAGTAACAAGCTTTCAAAAAGAAGTTAGAATGCAAAATATAGCAAGGTTTGAGATGCTTCTGAGGCTATTATCTGATGACTGTGTTATCACAGAGTCTGTAATGTTAAATGAAGTGCAAAGCCAAAGGCATTGTACTATCTAAAACTTACAGGAGCTGGGTATGGTGGTAGCATGGAGTGGTTGTATTTGTTTACAGCGACATTGCAATTATCCAACAGCCAAGTGACAGTTACTTAGTAATGGTACAGAGTTTCTACTTAGCCATTGAAATCCTGATAGCAAGAATGTACATGCAAGGCAACACATGTCACCCCCATGAAAATTGTGTCCACACCACCATGCCACCCTCAATGCATTTTTTTTAACAATGGCACTACTTTTGTACAAATAGCGAATTGCAACACAGAAATGGGGAAACAGCAGAGATATATTTAAAAAGACATTTAAGGGGAAGGTAGGGGGGAGGGGGAGAGAAGCAGAGGGGCGTTGAAGGGGTGGAGAGAGGCAGGAAGGGGAGGGAAGGGGAGGGAAAGAAGCAGAGGGGCGTTAAAAGGGTGGAAAGAGGACAGCCACAATTCGCGATTCCCCACTACAATGCCCCGACTTCAACCCCGTAGTAAAAAAAAGATCCTGAAAATAGCAGAGACGAAAATCCGGGGAGAAACGCCATTAGATTCGGGTCAATTGCCGATCTGGACCAACATGTGGGGAACTGATTGATTTCCGCAGATATTATCGGGGGGGGGTTGACACCGGGGCAAGTGATTGTGCGTAATCGGCCCCATGCATTCTGTATAGTCAGCATGTTTCCCATATTATGAGATCATGTGACTCTTTCCTATTTTTCACAGTGGCCGATAACACAAGAGATAATCCCCTAATAAAAGGTGCTTGCTGGATGCTACTGCAAAACTGCAATAGGGCAATTGTGTAAATTTTTTTAAAAAACACAACTTTGGACACCCCCCCCACGTCACAAGTGATGTTCCACCCTGATTTAGAAAGGGTTTTTTTAAAATATTGTAGCTGCACAATAAATAAACCAGAGGAAAAGGAATGGTGCATAAGGTGGGCACAGAATCTGAAGTCAAGATTAAAGGCTTACTGCTCTGAAAATCTGCAGTAAGATGTGTGTGTGTAATGGGCCAGAGAGAGAGAGAGAGACTAAAAACCAGAAAGGTTAAACAGTAGCTATGGCTGGATTCTATGCCATACAGTCAAACACAGAGCTTTGTGGCAACACTTGGTAGCCTGAGTTATCTTGGCAAGGGAATTTAGGGAAGAAGAACAGGTTTGAGATGGATTGGAAATAATAAGAAGCAAATCCAGAGTGAAGTTAAGCCAGGAGTTCCTGACAAAGTGCTGTATAAGGTAAGTATATGTGCATGGGTAAATTGGAAGAGGAGAGGTGAAATGCTGAGCACAACCTGTTACTAAACTAAAATAGAGTTGCTATAGCCTTAGGAGGCAGAACTTGCTATGTTACCCCTGGGTGATTGTCTTTGACTTCCTCATAAGAAAGAGTGAACAAGGTCCATTGGAAGAGAGATGTAGAAAGAGGGCTTTTTTGAGCTCAGTCATAGTCAGTGTGGCCAGGGGAGTCCTCAGAGAGAAATCTAGACCCTGTTTCTTTGTTCTGTGTTCCTGACCTCTCTACCTGACATCAATTTTGAAAAATCATGGTTCACTGAGGGCCAAACTGGATGTGACAGCATCCTTGTGTCTGCCATGAGGATGCTAATGCCCTGTTAAAGTAATTAAAAATGCTACAAGGGACCTATCTGATCAGGCCTGCAGCGTGGTAGACTGTTGCCCCCTTGTCCTCCCCAACCTTTTTGAGGGCTGAAATGACCAGACACACAAACACCCCACAGCTGTTTCGGCACTCAAAAAGGCACTTTAAAATGGCAGTGGTGTCCTTGTGGTGGCCATGAGGATGCTGTCACATCTAGTGTGGCCCCCACTGTGCTGGCTTCAATAGAGCTAGATAGTTCCAATACTCAGTCTTCTTTTGCATTGTGGGTTGACTAGCATCAACAGAGCAGCCTCTGAAAACCTCATGAGTAAGGTTTTACTCAGCTTCCATATCCTTCAGTTATGAATGGTGCATACCTGTACAAATTGTTGGTTTTAAAATACTTGGTGAATAGGCTCACAATCCTTTTCTGCTGGCATATCTTTTAAAAGAAAAGGCTGTGATTTATACATGCATACGACCTTTGTAGATGTTGCAATATGTAGGTGTTTTGTACTGTGATACTGAAACCCAAGAACAAAATAAGCTCATAAAATTCAGAGCCAGTATAAGCAATACAGGAATAGATTAGTGGTCTATCTAATCTGGGTTACTGTTCCTACTTCCTGTTCCCTGCACCGCAGCTCATTTTGGCCAGTCTCTCCTATTTTCTGCTTCAGAGGAAAGAAAGCCTTCCTTCGATTGGCTGGTCTCCTTCCCCCCCTCCTCCTCAAGGGAGGGGAGAGAGGGAAAGAGCCAAAGAGAGGAGAAAAAATGGCATCTTGTGGCACTTTTAAGAAGATCAGCAATGTTTTATTCTAGGTATAAGTTTTTGTCTGCAAGCACACTTTTTCTTCAGAGAGAGAGAGAGAGAGAGAGAGAGAGAGAGAGAGAGAGAGAGAGAGAGAGAGAGATGTTTAAGACAAACAATATTTTATTCCAACTATAAGCTTTTGTGTGTCTGTACACTTCTTCTTAAGAGAGGGAGGGGGAAGAGGGAGGGAAAGACCCAGAGAGAGCATGCCAGAGAGAGAGAGAGGGAGAGGGAGAGAGAGAGAACACGTCCCATGACACTTGGAGAGATCCCCCTTTCAATTTCTAACAGAGGGAGAACCTAACAGCACAGCGTGCATTCCTTATTAGTGAAAGGGAGCAAGAGTCCAGCAGCACTTTATTGACTAACAAAATTTGTGTCAGGGAATGTGCTTTCATGAGTCACTGCTCAGTTCTTCAGATACAGCTGGAATGTGAGTCCATCTGTCCTTATATCTTGGCGAGTGAAGTGATTTCAGATGCCAAATGACAATAGCAGGCTTTAGTAATGAGAGAAGAATCCTAGGTCTCAATTCAGTCCAGGAGTTTGCATTGTCTTGAGCTTCGTGATCAGTTGTAATTCAGCAGTCTCTCTATGTAATCTCCCTTTGAAATTCCTTTGTAAGAGAACTGCTACTCTTAGGTCAGCAACTGAATGTCCTGGAAGGTTAAAATGTTCCCCCACAGGTTTTTGAATGTTGTAGTTTCTAACAGCAGTAGAAAGAGTAAGAGTCCAGTAGCACCTTTAAAGACTAACAAAATTGTGGTAGGGGATGTGCTTTTGTGAGTCACTGTTCACTTCTTCAGGCTTATTTCCGTTTATTCTTTGCACTCTCTTGGTCTGAATCGTCCTGTACCAAATTGAGATCTAGATTTCCTGTCTCATTACCAATGCTGATATCTCCACCATTCTGCATATCACAACCTAATCCAATCATGCCTGTTATTGCCATTCAGCATCTGAAATCATCTTTATAAAGTTTATAAGTGGAGACCCGCAAGAAACTTGTGGGATGGTTATCTCATTCGTCACACCTTTGCTTCCTCTCCTCACCTCCTACCTCTCTCACACTATTTCTCCCCTCTGCCCCCCTTTTCTTACTCTCTGTTTCTCCTCCATGCATGTGACTTCATCTCTCTTTCTTACCTGTCATCTTTCTCTTTGTTTTTCTGCCTCCCCATTTCATCACTCTTTCTCTCTCTTTCTGCCCCACCCCATCATTCTTTCTTTCTGCCCCCATCACTCTCCCAGCCTCCTGCCTGCTTCCTCCCCCACTCCATAGAGCAGCAGCAGCGGTGGAAGCAGTGCTCCTAGACACCCACCTACTTCCTCTCCCCCCACAGCAGCAGTGGCAGCTGTTTGGGAATCACAACGGATCTCCCAGCTACAGAGATCAATTCATCTTAGGGCTGCCAGCTCCAGGTTAGGAAATTCCTGGAGATTTGGAGGTGGAGCCTTGGGACAGTGAGGCTTGGCGTGGCAAGCAGCCTCAGCAGGGTATGATGCCATTTTATCAACCCTCCAAAACAGCCATTTTATCCAGGGGAACAGATCTCTGTCACCTGGACAATAGTTGTAATTCTGGGTGATCTCCAGTTCTCACCTGGAGGCTGGCAATGGTGGTTCTCGTGGAGGAAATGGCTGGAGGGTGGAGTCTATGACATTACACCAGTCCAAAGTTCCTCCCTTCCTCAAATCCCACCCTCTCCAGGCTCCACAGCTCAAATGTCCAGGAATTTCCCAACCTGGAGTTGGCAACCCTATTTCCTTTCCACCCAACAGCCAACCTACCTTTATCTGCCTCTTTGTCTTCTGCTTTTCATCTCCACCCCCCAGCCTCTACCTAGGAAAATTACAGTCTTTCTCCACAGTGGGGACCAAAGCAGCTTTCATTATTCCCTCCTCCTTTTTATCTGCACAACAACCCTGTGAGGTTGGTTAGGCTGAAATATGTGACTGGTCCAAAATCACGCAGTCAGCTTCCACTGCAAGATGGGGATCTGAACCTGGGTCTTGCAGGGACTCTGTGGCATTATACCCAGTTGAGGCCTCTCCCTTCCCAAACCCAGCCCTCCTTAGAGTCCACCACAAAATCTCTAGAAATTCCCCAGCCTGGCACTGGTAACTCTTGTGAGGCCTGGCTTCAAGGCTCCCTTCCTCCCTCCCTGAAAGGCCAAAAGAGGCCTGGAAAGGGCCCTTCCCCCACCCTTTTACTGACAAAGACAGTTAGAAGGCCCCCCCAAAAAAAAACATTCTAATCTCTCACCATTGATGCCTGAAGCAGATCCCTGCAGGGGCCATTTCAAAAGGTTTCTGGGGGAATTCAACCGTCCCTGAAGGGATTTTTTTAGTTTTTGGATTTTTCTACAAACCCAGGAAGTCTATGTAGGACTATGTAGGAAAAGCTGACACATAGTGTAAGACTTTGTAGGAAAAGCTGTTGGGGGAGAGTGAGCCCCCCATTGGTGGAAATAGATATCCCCCCCCCCCCCCCCGGGATATCTCTAGTACCTTGTGTTACATTTTATGGCACACATGGCCTGACCAGACAAAGTAACATTCATGTCAGATCTGGCCCTCAAAACAAATGAGTTTGACACCTGTGCTATAGGCTGTGTTGAAATTGAATTAGAATTTTTAAGAAGCTCAAAATGGATTCAGAGGAGTCCAGCGAATGAGACTGGATGCAGATTGTTACAGATGGTGTGTTCTGTTGAACCAGTTGCATAGGTATGTTAGAGTCACAAGCTGTCACCAATCATCTTCAGGGAGGACTCAGATACATGCTGCCCTATCAGTAAGGCAGGTCTAATACAAGATTTCATATGACACTTTTTGAATCCAGGTTCCTTTGAGATGTATGGACATTTGCCAGGCCTTCATCAATCCAGAGAGGGGGGAAAGGCAGGGAAAAAATGTTATGTTGGCTAAAATTAACTAAATTGCACCAACTCCCCCCCCCCCCAAATTGAGAAGCAGCTTGTGGATGAGGGCTCCCAAGTCTTCCAGAATGAATCATTTTAATTCTTGGCCTTGCTACACTGTGTGTCAGATTTGCTTACTCGCTTTATAGAGGTCACTTGCCTCTGCTGCCCTGGCTCATCACTGACTTGAGTGTATTGTTATTCTTTATTATTATTAGTTTCACTTATCAGTGGCCAAAGTGAACATGGCATTTCAGAGACAAATAAAATATGTCAGGAGCTTCCCCTGAATAGCCATCCATCTAAATGAAATGCTACCCTCTCCCTAGATGGCAATCTTTTCTCACAGCTCTGTTGATATAGAGCAGAGGTGTCGAACTCATTTGTTACAAGGGCCGGATCTGCCATAAATGGATCTGACATACATGTGACTCTGTCTTGCTGGGCCATGTGTACCATAAAACGTAATGACAGGTACCAGATATATAAACTTTTTATAGGACTGCAACTAGTAAGCTCTGAGTTGGTGATTAGCCTGGAGAGTCAGCAGTGCAGCTCTGGGCAGACATTCCTGCCCTGCCTGGAGGGGGAGCAAAACCCTTCCCCAGCCTGGTCCCACCACCAAGGCTATGAGCTTGGGCCTCTGGGTAAAAACGTGAAGCAGCTGGGTGTTGTGTGCTCCCTCCCCCCGCCCCTGAGCCACCATGGAAGAGGACTGGGAAGACAAATCGAACCAACCTCCTGCCTACGGAAGGGAGGGCAAGGCCACATGCATGGCAAGACCCAGGCCAAGCAAAGCCCAATAAGCTGGAGATGCCTATGCGGCAGCAGATGCCTCTAGCCAAGGCTGCCAAATGATCCGTGGCAGGGTGATGCTGTGGGTTCAAACCAGAGATCATCAGCAAGCCATACCACCCCCATGTGGTCGCAGCTGCCAAAGGCCACTGGATCATCTGATGGGGGCGCAGGCACCGTGCACACAAGGCCATGCATGTGTCAAGAGAACCAAGGCCACTCAGCAATCAGTGTAATTGGAGCTCGCTGGCACCACCTTCCTACGAGCCTGCAGCCACCTATGGCTGAAGGCTGTCAGGTGGTCCATGGGGGAGGGAGGCCTGGCTGCTGAATCGCATGTTCACTGGCAGGACTAGACCCCCGAAGAACCACCAAAGAGTGTCCCCCCATGGGCCAAAGCACAGCTACTGCATGGGGGAGTGAGAATACGGTGGCAATGCTGATTGTCTGCACCCCTCCATGTGCAAATGCCGATCCCCACGGCCATCTGGGACAGCATCCCTGGGGCTGCAGGCCAAGTGGAGAGGTATGTGACCTCGCCTTGGAACCCCGAGCCGGTATGAATGTGGCTGGGGTGGCTCCCAACTTAACCAGTGAGGCTGCCACTGGTGCGACCTCATTTGGAATACTGTGTGCAGTTCTGGTCACCACACCTTAAAAAGGATATTATAGCTTTGGAAAAAGTGCAGAAAAGGGCAACTCGAATGATAAAAGGGTTGGAACACTTTCCCTATAAAGAGAAGTTAAAGCACTTGGGGGTTCTTTAGCTTGGAGAAATGATGACTGAGGTTTACAAGATTATGATTGAGGTTTACAAGATTATGCATGGGATAGAGCAGGTAGAGAAAGAGGTACTTTTCTCCCTTTCTCACAATACAAGAACTCGTGGGCACTCAATGAAATTGCTGAGTAGTCGGGTTAGAACAGATAAAAGGAAGTACTTCTTCACCCAAAGAGTGATTAACACATGGAATTCACTGCCACAGGAAGTGGTGACGGCTACAAGCATGGACAGCTTCAAAAGGGAATTAGATAAGCATGTGGAGCAGAGGTCCATCAGTGGCTATTAGCCACAAGGTATAGCTAGGGGCTCTGGGGCAAGTGATGCTCTGTCTTCTTGGTGCTGGGGGGGGGGTCAACAGTGGGAGGGCTTCTAATGTCCTGGCCCCACTGGTGGACCTCCTGATGGCACCTGGTATTTCTGGCCACAGTGTGACACAGAGTGTTGGACTGGATGGGCCTTTGGCCTGATCCAACATTGGCGTCTCTTATGTTCTTATGAAGTGAAGGGGTTTTGCTTGACTGCTGCAGTCGAGGTTGTTCCACCATGCTGAAGCCACAATTAGACTGGCTTCACCCACTCCCCCTTGAACAGCCTCCTTTCCTCTCCTTTGCAGCAGTTGCTTGCGAGCTGAATAAGAGCCCTGGGCTCATGTTTGACACTTATGATATAGACCCCTTTGTGTGGAGTGGTTGGGTGGGAGGTGAGCAGGCTATGGTAATTCTGTCTGGGTCCATCAGTGATGGTGAAGCTTATTTAAAATATTATTTTAAAGTGGATGTGGGGTGGTGGAGGATTTTGGCACTGGGTCTAAGTTACTGGTAGGAGAAGTCAGATTGAAAGAGCAAAATGGATAATGATTCTCAGAGCATTTAAATAGAAAAGCAGAGACATTCATAGCCAAGGAATGCCTTGAATCATTTCTCCCCCCACACAGACCTCCCTTTCTGAAAGTAACCTTACCATTTCATTCACAAGCTATTTTTCCCCATCTCATCCTTGGTCCTTGCCATTATCCTGCACCCTCATATTATCCTTTAGACTTCAGTTACAGATTTTTATTAAAGCAACACAATCACATTATCACTGATCAACATTAGATCTGAATCCCAAAACCTCGGAGCTTAATGGTTTGAGATACCAGATTGGTTAGTGTCTTCCCTTTCTAGAAGTTATGTAGCCCCACTTCCCATAATGTAGGAACATGTGCAAGAGTTCTGTGGACAGCATTGGTCAGCATCTTCTATGGTGAAGGACATGTTTAGTACCAGCAATGCTCAGTGTGATTTGTTCATCTGAACCACAAAAACCCTCATAATGCAACAGCCTGCCACCTTGTACAGACCAGCAATGCTGGACAGTCTTGCTAGAGAAGGAGTCTTGGATATTTTCCTTACTCCACAAAAATGATTTGTGGGGCTAACCATAATATCTTCTCATATCTTGCTTGCATGCATTTACACAGACACAGAGGGTGGGTGTCAAGATAATGGCCATTATGGTTAAATAGAATGTTGGACAACAAACACTGCTTATTACTTTTTTTAAAAAAATTTTACATTCGACTTGATATCCCGCTCTTGTCCCATGGTTAGGGTCTCAGAGCGGCTTACAGGGTTTTCTGGTGCTAATCACCCTTGTTCCCTAGCTAGGACCACAGTGTATGAAGGGGGGTGGGACAACCTACCGGCACCCCCTTTGTGGTGGCTATTGTTGGTGTTTCCCCCGTCGGCTCGGCATGGTCGGATCTCTGGGCCAAGCGGGGTTGTACTTCTCTGGCATTCCTTCTTCGGCGTTCAGTGGTGGCGATCTTCTCCTTAGGCGCGCAGCTTCGCCTGCTTTCCGGCCCGGCCACGTCCTTTCCGGCTCCACTGAGCCGGAACTCGGCATCTGCGCACACCCCTTTTCTTCTCTCTTCACGGCAGCCCTCGATGTACTCTTTCTCCGCCACCAGGGATCGCTCAAACGCGTGCCTCCTGATCGCGCTTCGCTCGCCGCCGCCACGCCACCAATGCCGTCCACGCCAGGATCGCCACCACCGTCATCGCCTCCGCCATTGCCGTTGCCTCCGCCATCTCCACCATCTTCAGCCGACCACACAGGGTGCCCCCCACCCCTCTAAGGGTGGGTACCCATTTACCTACTTGCAATTAAGTTGCTTTCGAGACCGCTGGGTAGGCCTAGATCTAGGAGCAGATTGTCTATTGTGGAATCCAAATACAGTATCAATGATTTATGCGTTTATTGCTAAAGGATTTATATACTTCCCTTGCACTCAAGATGGGCTCATAACCTTATAGTATAAATATTCCAATTAAATTTCAGCAATGTTAAACCAAGAAACAATTAAATATCAGTGTTTAGAAAAACATCACAACAGCCCAGAAACTGAAAGAAACACATAAAATCTTCAAAGCCTGAAAGCTCACTTAAAAAAAGAAGAAGAAGGTCTTAAAACCATTACCAAGTTTAAATAGCAACATTACCTGCCCTAGCCTCTTGGGGAACTGATTCCATAAGGGAGGTGCAACAGCCCCAACACTGTGTTTTCACATTCAGAGTTTTGGTTTGGTGATAGAGTTGTGTTCCTTAATTCCTCTTTACCCATTTTCTCCCTGAAACCCAGCAATCCTTTTCTTTCCCTCCCTTGAGGAATTTGGAGTAAGTTTCTGATCACTTCCATTCGATCAAAGAAATTTGAAGAGATAAAGGAAGGAAGGGAGGGTCTGCTAAATTGCAGAATTTGGTTCCGTAGATGCTCAGAGGTAGGCAGTGTCTTCTGAAACCTTTCTACCCTCCTGCTAGAGCACCCCCCCCCATGGTATGTAACATAAAACAACTGCAAGGGCTGACGTTACAAAGGGTGCATTTGTTTCTCTTCAAAGAGAAATGAAAGAGAAATCCTGCTCTTAAAAGAGAACAAGATGAGTCAATGGTTGTACTTTAAAAAGTTAATTTCAGGAAAAAAATTCCTCTCCCCGTAACAGCCCTACTTGGTGGTAGGATGGGACCATTCATAAAGGTTTTTGAGCAGATCTTAAGTGACCTCAGTGCTTGTTTGAAGAAGTGGTCTTTTACCATGAAAGACTTTAAAGCTGTGCTTTCCCTGAGATACCCACTAGATGTTTGCCAACACTTTGAAATTGAAATTGGAAGCAGGTTTGGTAGCTAATACAGATACATTAAGAGACTGAATCTGTTTTTAGTACTCTGCTCCAGAAGAGGTAAGGTGGGCAGCTGCATTCTGCATCAACTGAAACTTCTGAGTTGTCTTCATTGGCAGCCTCTTAGAAAGTGCATTTCAGTAGTTTAGAGGTTACTGAGGCATGGATCGGTATGACAAAGTCAGCTCTATCAAGGAGTTCTAAGATTCCCTATGCAAAATTAAAAAAAACACACACCACTTGTAGTGACTATTGACAGCCTCTTTCCAAAAGCAGGCCTAAGTCTAAGAAAATGGTTTTTTACCTGTGCGGACAAACATAACCAACATGCTATCAGCAACAAACAGTGCAATCCTAAACTGAATGGTATCCTTTTAAGTCCATAAAAATCAATGTACTTTGAAGGTTGTAACTCTGCTTATGATTGCATTAAAAGTCATCCAGTTCTGGCAAAAATCTGTTTTTCCTCTGTCTTGTCTGTATTCACTCTCGTCCATTTGATCAGAGCCTTCCAGACACAAGAGACAGTAGCTGCTTTTGAAAAGGGTAAACTTTAGCATTTTTGATCGCCTGCTCCATAGCTATGGATGGTCTTACTGAGTGGCTACATATAACTATGAAACAATAAGGGTTAGCACTGAATCTATGGTACCCATGGAATGCGTTCCAGGACGAAGACTTGGTATCCTCAGTTACCACTCTGTGGGACCACAGAGGAAAGATTTAAACCATTGGAGAGCTATCCTGGAGACAGCCATCAAATGTTCAAGATGATTTAGAAGAATATTATGAACCGCTGTGTCAAAAGTTGTTAATAGACCAAACAGGATCAACACAGAATTATTTCCTCTGTTATCTTCAAACTGTTGATGGCCAGGAGCCCCATTTAACCAAAACTGTATTTGCAGTAATACTTTATATCATTAGTAATGGGCCTGTGTGTCCTTACAGTTTTATTGATGTTTGCCAGAAGTAACCTTTATGAAAGTTCAGTGTTAAAATAAAGTTCTTGTGGCATTTTGGTTTGAGTACTGATATCCTGGCCAAATTCCAACCTCAGTAATTTTGCTTACCTGAGTTCTCCCTGAAGGTTCAATTGAAGAAGTTATTTTTCATTTCTTCCTGTGACATAAGTTCAAAGTTATTGTGGAATGTTTCATTGCAGTGCTAAACCGAGCTGCTTTCCATTTCACAGGAAACTGCATTTTAAGAATGTAAAGGGCAAGATGCTATGGCAAAAGAACAATGAATTATATTCTTCAGAAATTGCTATCATTGCTTCTATGTGATTAGATGATGTTTCTCATGAAGAGAAGCCATTCCTTAATATTAGCAAAAACCAAACCTATACACATAATAAACTGTTCACTTTATAAGCTGTAGAACCTCAGTCGCAGCAGCAAGTGGGGCAGGAACAGCACCCATGCCCTGATTCCTCAGTGCCACTGACCCCCCCCCCCGCTCCTTCAGTTTTCACCCATTGTAGTGGTGCAAAGCACAGGTGTGATAGTGCTGAGACTTGCCAGGCCCCTGAAGCCCCCCTGCTTTCCCCTCACTATCCTTTTTCTTGTGTTGTAGAGGTAACAGGTGGCTCAGTAGGGAATGGAAAAAGGCTCTTTAAAGGGCAATGGGGGATGGGTTGTGTGTGGCAGCAAGCCGCCCCATGCCATTTTGAAAAATGAGCTTAGTCCCACCCCCATAGTGGCAATAGTGAGAATGCCTGCTGGCCATTGCCCCCCATAATCAGTCCACTGATTCTCCTTTAAGCCCATGTTTAGGTTTTTGCTGCTTCGACTCCCTCCTTCCCCACCTAGAAGGTGTATTTATTTATTTATTATTCAAATTTATATTCCACCCTCCCCACAAGATCACAGCACAATATTAAAAACTTATTAAAAATTTAAAACATATAAAGTATAAATATAAACAATTAAGACAGTTTAAAATAACATAAATTAAAACATAGCACACTATCCTTATAAAGAGGTTTCCAGCTGCTGCCATTGATCTCTCCAACTTCTTAGTGTGGGCCAAGTGACATGGTAGCTTCAGCTTCAGCAGGGGATGCTGAGATTTTATTGGATGCCCGCCACCTCAGCCAAAGGCCTGGCAGAACAGCTCCATTTCACAGGCCCTGCGAAATGGCAACAAATCCTGCTGGGCCCTGATCTCAGGTGGGATCATGTTCCACCAGGCCAGGGCCAGGGCAGAAAATGCCCTGGTCCTTCTTGAGGCTAAGCTGATGTCCCTTGGACTGGGGATCACCAGCAGGTCTTGATTCACAGAGCACAAAGCTCTCCAGGGGACATATGGTGAGGGGTGGTCCCTCAGGTACGTTGGTCCCAGGTCGCACAGGGTTTTAAAGATTAATACCAATACCTTAAAGTAGATCTGGTACTGAATTGGCGTAATGTCAACCACAGGTAATGCAGTCAGCTGGTGTGCCGCCACATTTTGCACTAGCTGGAGTTTCCGGGTCAGCTGCAAGGGCAAGCCCACAGTGGCATAGGCGTAGAGTATGCGGGGGCATGGGGGCACGGGCCATCTCTGAACTTTTCCAAGAGGAACTGCGCCTCCCCCGGGCAATCAGTGCCAGGCACTGAAAATGGAGGAGGAAACAGACAAGTATGCAGGCTTGCCTATTGGCAAAGTGGAGCAAAAGCTCCTTCCCTCCACCGCAGAGGTGGCTGGGAGAAAAGAGAGTGCGAGCACAGGAAAAGAGACACTGGGGAAGCATGCAGCCACCTAGCTCGTGACTCAGCGAACAAAGGAGAGCAAAGGAGGGATGGACGGACCTGGCTGCAGCAGCAGCAGAAGAAGAAGGAGGTGAGCCAGGAGCCAGAAGGCCAGCCGAGGCACACATGCGAGCCCCTTCCCCTTCCCTTGGCTGGGAGACTGCTGGGGGTGGGGGTGGCGGCAAGCTGTGCTGAGGAGAGAGACAGAGCCACCAGGCCTGGCACAGCAAGCCAAAGCCAAACCAGGTGGGCGCTGCTGTTGCTTGCCACAGCTGCCCTCGAGGGAGCAAGTGAGTGGCCAGGCGCCGAAGCTGTCGGGGGCTGTGGGCGTCTTGCTAGGGAGGTCGGGGTAGTGGGGTGGGGTGGGCTTGTGGGGTGGGCTTTTCCCCGGGCCTGGGTCACTTTGGAGATATCAGGGTGGCTGTGGGCCCCTCTCTGGAAAGGGAGGTGGGGATGTGTGGCAGAGCAGGGCGAGTAAGCTGTCCTCCAAAAGGGGAAGCTGCGCCAGCCTGAGGATTCTGTTACATGCCCCCTTCCTCTGCTCCTCTCGAGAGTTTCAGAATCCCCTTACACTCCTCTGTGGGATAGACTGGAAAAGAGGGAGACAGTTTTTTTCTAGAAAACCTGGGAGAGAGAACAACAACAACAACAAGAAAGCATGGCAGAAAACCAATCCTCCTCTTTGGAAATAGAGCAATGATATTTTCCCCTCCTTTGCTCCAGGCAGTGGGGGCTTCTGAGCTTTGGAAGGCTTTAAAAACAAGCATGTGTCTGGATCTTTGCTTGCAAAAAGCACGCTACTGCTCGAAAGCAGGGACCGGCTTGGGGGGGAAAAAAGATCCACCCACTCCCCCCCCCCCGCTCCAGGCTTCTGAAGGGAGGGCGTGGAAAGAAAGTGAACGTTTTCTCTTTATAGAGTTTATATACAGACAATGAGTGCTACTATTTGCTTTGCAATCTCTACGTGAAATGTATCAGTGCTTAGCATTTGCTCATGGTGCCCTTTCAAAGTTTTGTTTATCCCTTTACTTCTGCAGTCGTGGGGCCAATTTCCTGGCATGGCCTTCTGGAGGAGGTTTAGCAGATACCCTCCTTACCTATTTTTAGGATGATGTGTAAGGCCATCTTTCCATGGGCTTTTTGACTGTTCTTTGTGTCTGATGTTGAGGGCTGCATTATAAAGAAAATGAACCTATCATTGGCTGGCTATACCTGTATTGATGTTGGCTATGTTTTTTATTATATTCTTTCTGCCATATTGTTAATTACTTTGACTCTCTGGAGAAGAAAGGGATATAAATATTTTAATAGATTTGATAGGTGCTTCATAAAAATAGGGTATTAATATCCAGATAAATAAATAGGAAATATAAATACCAAGTGCTGCTATTAAATCTGCAATTTAAGTGCAGATATCCTTAATCAGATGTGTAACAGATAAATAGCTTGTTGAGTTCCAAGGGGATGCCAAGACTACTTGCTATTGAATGAAAGGTTCTTGGATTTAAAATATTTTTATAAGTAGGTGTTCAGTCACACTAATATGTTGAAAGCAAAGTTGGGTCCTCCCTATGTTGTCACTGAGCCTCGGTTCTTTTAAGGACCTAGCTTCTGGCCCAGCCCCAGGCCCCCCCCCCCCGAAATTGGAAAGTCTATGCCCTGCCCACATAAAGTGAGTTACAGTAATCAAGTCTGGAAGTCACCTTTGCATGGGGCACTGTAGCCAAGTCCGGGGGGGAGAGGTGGGAAGCCAGCTGCTGGATCTGCCGAAGGTGATAAAAGGCAGCTCTAGCCACTGTGGCAACCTGGGCCTCCACAGAAAGTGAGGCATCCAGGACCACCCCCCGGCCCCTCACCTTCTGGCACAAATACTACACCATCCACGGTGGGTCTCCTGATTCCCCCTCGGCTCAGGTACAGGGCCTCCATCTTCATTGGATTAAGTTTCAACCGGCTCTGCTGTAACCATCCAGCCATGGCCTCCAGTGCCATGTCAGATTCTCTGGGGCGGAATCCGGGCAGCCATCCATCAACAAATAGAGCTGAGTGTCATCTGCATACTAGTGACAACCCAGCCCAAACCCCCAGACCAGCTGGGCGAGGGCCGAAGGGGCACATGTAAAAGTTGAACAACAACGGTGAGAGAATCGTCTCCTGCAGCACCCCACATTTAAGGGGATATCGTGGGGAGACTCTCTCACCAAGTGCCGCCCTCTGTCCCCGATCATGGAGAAAGGAGGAAAACCACTTTAAGACAGACCCCTGAACTCCTATATTGGAAAGGCGGTGGGTCAGAAGATCGCAATCGACCATGTTGAACACTGCCATCAAATCAAGCAGCAACAGCAGCACCACCCCACCCCAATCCAGGTGCCTCTGGAGGTCATCTGTGAGGGCAACTAGCATGTTTTCCATCCCATGGCCAGGGTGGAAACAGGGCTGGATTGGATCAAGGATAGATGCGTCATCCAGGAAAGTACTCTTTTGGGTTCTCCTGACTATTACAATATTTCTGGCTACAGACCTGCTTGGTACATCACTGCATTATCACTGTTCCTATTCCCAGTATGGTTCCTGACACTGGACCCGGCAAAATCTACTTTCTGTGTTCTGGAGTGCTTCAAAGCAGTTACAGAATGGTAACATCAAAAGCTGTTTAGAATTGCAACACAACCATTGCAAAAGTGAAGTAATACCCAGAAAATTTGGGGAGGTT
Organism: Gekko japonicus; assembly: GCF_001447785.1. Lineage (NCBI taxonomy): Eukaryota > Metazoa > Chordata > Lepidosauria > Squamata > Gekkonidae > Gekko > Gekko japonicus. Next base: position 138,903 of record NW_015163660.1, on the reverse strand, counting down.
GCAGGAGAAAAACAAATATAATATTAAATTGGGGGAAAGAGCATGTGCAGAGTGCATTAATCAGCTGTCATAGTAGCGAGACTGCAGTTTCTCTGTGAAGGAATCTAATTTACTGACGTAATTAAGATAACAGTCTTGCTGCAATGAAGTTAGCCTTTCATTTTGTCAAACTCTCAAAGTCTCATTGTTCTGCTTATGAGCTTGTTCTAAGATTGGAAGTCCAGCAGCAGCTAAAATCGATTGATGTTTCATACTCTTGGCCCTTTCTGCTTATAAGTGGATTTAGATCCCTTTGGTGAATTGTAATTATCTGTGAATGTACTTTGTTTGTTAACGATAGAAAAAATGTGTAGTTCTGAGAGTAATATTTTGAGGGGAGCATGTGATGTATGCATGAGTGTGTGTGTGCGCATGTGTGAGAGAGAGAGAAAGAGAGAGAGAGAGAGAGGCAGAGTGATTTCAGGACTGTCAAAACTGAAGCATGCTTTAATGGGGCAATAGCAGTATAAGTGGTAGGTGAATGATCCTTCAAAAATGAGAATAAAGCGAAGAGGGAAAATAATCAGCGAGGGTACAATGTCAGCAAAATGTCTTATTAGTTACTGGCTCTGTTAGAACGAACAGAACATATAAAGGTGTGCTAAGCTCATCACTTTCTGAGGTGTTAGCTGTTTATTAGTTGGCGACAACAATCAATGTACCCAGTGCTTTTGTTGGTGTGACTCTGGACATTTATCTGAATGTAATGTAGGGAAAGGAGATTTCAGAGTGGAGTGTAAAATAACAGATGGTACAAGTTCACCCCAAGTACTCTTCAGTTAACTTCTCACACTGCTGAAGTGCAAAATGTCGTTTAGTGCAATCTAATGGAATCCCTGGAAACCAGCAAAGTTTAATTAGTCACTGCAGTTTGAGTGAGAGGCTAGATCAGATTATGGTATCAAAAGGTATTTTTTTCAATAACCTGAACCATTCATACTCACTGAATAGGTATGATGACTGTGGTTTGAGCATGACCTGGATACTCCTGAGGTTTAAATTTTGCTGGCACAATTTGCCTGTGGGGCCCACGGTACTAACCTCACTGCTGTGGCTTTCAGACTGGCAAAACGATGATAGCAACATGTACTTTACTGGGGTGCTGCAAGGATTAATTAGTTGTTGCTTGTAAAGTGCTTTAAAAGAACTCAGAGTTATTAAAACATCAGAACATCAGAACATCAGAGACGCCAATGTTGGATCAGGCCAAAGGCCCATCCAGTCCAACACTCTGTGTCACACAGTGGCCAGAAATACCAGTGCCATCAGGAGGTCCAGCAGTGGGGCCAGGACATTAGAAGCCCTCCCACTGTTGACCCCCCCCAAGCACCAAGAAGACAGAGCATCACTTGCCCCAGAGCCCCTAGCTATACCTTGTGGCTAATAGCCACTGATGGACCTCTGCTCCATATGCTTATCTAATTCCCTTTTGAAGCCGTCCATGCTTGTAGCTCCCACCACTTCCTGTGGCAGTGAATTCCATGTGTTAATCACTCTTTGGGTGAAGAAGTACTTCCTTTTATCCGTTCTAACCCGACCGCTCTGCAGTTTCATGGAGTGCCCACGAGTTCTTGTATTGTGAGAAAGGGAGAAAAGTACCTCTTTCTCTACCTGCTCTTTCCCATGCATAATCTTATAAACCTCGATCATGTCACCCCTCAGTCGTCTTTTCTCCAAGCTAAAGAGCCCTAAGCGCTTTAACCTTTCCTCATAGGGAAAGTGTTCCAACCCTTTTATCATTCGAGTTGCCCTTTTCTGCACTTTTTCCAAAGCTATAATATCCTTTTTAAGGTGTGGTGACCAGAACTGCACACAGTATTCCAAATGAGGTCTCACCATTGATTTATATAGGGGCATTATTATATTGGCTGATCTGTTTTCAATACCCTTCCTAATAATCCCCAGCATAGCATTGGCCTTCTTTATTGCAGTCACACACTGTCTCGACATTTTCAGTGAGTTATCCACTACAACTCCAAGATCTCTCTCTTGCTCAGTCTCTGCCAGTTCAGACCCCATCAATGTGTATTTATATTTAGGATTTTTGGCTCCAATGTGCATCACCTTGCACTTGGCCACATTGAACCCCATTTGCCATGTTGACGCCCACTCGCCCATCCTTGACAGATCCCCTTGGAGTGCCTCACAATCCTCACTGGTTTTCACCACCCTGAACAACTTTGTATCATCCGCAAATTTAGCCACTTCACTGCTTACTCCCATCTCCAAATCATTAATGAACAAGTTAAAAAGCAGTGGACCAAGTACTGATCCCTGCGGTACCCCACTGCTTACCACCCTCCACTGAGAAAATTGCCCACCTACACTCACTCTCTGTTTTCTATGAACTAGCCAGTTTTTGATCCATAAAAGGACTTGTCCTTCTATCCCATGATTTTTGAGCTTACTTAGGAGCCTTTGATGAGGAACTTTATCAAAAGCTTTCTGGAAGTCAAGGTAAATAATATCTATTGGATCCCCCTTGTCCACATGTTTGTTCACCCCCTCAAAGAACACTAACAGGTTAGTGAGACAAGATCTTCCCTTACAGAAACCGTGCTGAGTCTGCCTCAATAGGTTTTGTTCATCTATGTGCCTACTAATTCTTTCCTTAATAATGGTTTCCACCAATTTACCCGGTATCGACGTCAGACTGACTGGCCTGTAATTTCCCGGATCTCCTCTGGAACCCTTTTTAAAGATGGGAGTGACATTAGCTACCTTCCAATCCTCAGGAATGGAGGCAGATTTTAAGGAAAGATTACATATCTTTGTCAGGAGATCTACAAGTTCACATTTGAGTTCTTTCAGAACTCTCGGATGTATGCCATCTGGGCCTGGTGATTTTTCAGTTTTTAAGTTGTCTATCAGTTTTAGGACCTCCTCTCTCATCACCTCAATCTGACTCAGGTCTTCCAACACCCCTCCTGAAATCAGTGGTTCTGGAGTGGGCAAGCACTTCTCATCTTCCACAGTGAAGACGGAGGCAAAAAATGCATTTAGCTTCTCAGCCATTTCCCTATCATCCTTCAATACTCCTTTTACCCCTTGGTCGTCCAAGGGCCCCACTGCCTCCCTGGCTGGTTTCCTGTTTCTAATGTATTTGAAGAAAGTTTTATTGTTGGTTTTTACGTTTTTTGCTATATGCTCCTCATATTCCCTTTTTGCCTGCCTGACCTCAGACTTGCATTTTATTTGCCATAGCCTGTGTTCCGTTTTATCAGCCTCACTGTGACTAGCTTTCCACTGCTTAAAGGAATTCTTTTTACTTTTTACAGCCTCCATTACTCTGTTTGTTAACCATGCAGGCTTTTTCCTATACCTGTTTGTGCCTTTCCTAACCTGCGGAATATATATTTTTTGAGCTTCTAGGATCGTAGTTTTAAATAGATCCCAAGCTTCCCCAATTGTTTTGACCCTTTCTACTTTTCCTTTCAGTTTCCTCCCCACGTGTCCCCTCATATCAGAGAAATTACCCCTTTTAAAGTTAAAAATGGTTGTGTGAGTCTTTTTGGCCAATTCTCTATTTGTACAAATGATGAACTCAACAACATTATGATCACTGTTTCCAAGCGGTGCAATCACTTTTACATCTCTCACCAGGTCTTGAGTGTTACTTAGGACCAAATCAAGGATCGCCTCTCCCCTGGTAGGTTCCGTGACCATCTGCTCCATAGCACAGTCATTTAGAGTGTCTAGAAACTCAATCTCTTTTTCCCGACTAGAACACATATTGACCCAATCAATGTGTGGGTAGTTAAAATCACCTATTATTACACAGTGTTTTTGTCTAGTTGCTATCTTTAAGGCATTCATCATTTTATAATCCTCCTCTATCTTTTGATCTGGTGGGCGATAACAAACTCCCAGTGTTAAGTTTCCTTTTGGCCCCCCTATTTCAACCCATAGAACTTCCAGAAGCGAATCCAATTCACTTAGCCTCTCAATCTTTCTAGACTTTATACCCTCTCTGACATACAGAGCTACCCCACCTCCAACCCTTCCCCCCCTATCCTTCCGATATAATATATAACCGGGAATCACTGTGTCCCACTGATTTTCCTCATCCCACCAAGTTTCAGAAATACCCACAATGTCTATTTTTCCCTCCGACACCAAGCACTCCAACTCCCCGATTTTACCTCGGACACTTCTAGCATTTGTATAGAAACAGCTGTAATTTCCCTTACAAGTTAAGCCTGCATCCTTCCTCTTGCTATCTCGAGTCGTTGTCCGGCAGTCCATGTCACCAGCCATGGCCTCTGTGGACAATTTCAATCCACCTCCCTGTAGAAAAGCAACCGGTACCCCCTCACCTCTCTCAGATGAGCCAACCCGAACCAGAGACTTTTCATCTCCTGTCGGCTTTCCCCCAATATTCAGTTTAAAAGCTGCTCTGCCACCTTTTTGATTTTAAGTGCCAGCAGCCTGGTTCCTTCTCGGGACAAGTGGAGACCGTCTCGCCTGTACAGCTCCCTCTTGTTCCAAAAAGTATCCCAGTGCCTAACAAACCTGAACCCTTCCCCCCTACACCATCGTCTCATCCACGCATTGAGACTCCTGATCTCTGCCTGTCTCTCCGGCCCTGCGCGTGGAACAGGTAACACTTCTGAGAAGGCTACCTTGGAGGTCCTGGACCTAAGTTTCCTGCCCAGCAGCCTAAATTTCTCCTCCAGGACCTCACGACTGCATTTCCCCACATCGTTGGTGCCGACATGCACCACGACCACTGGCTCCTCCCCAGCACTATCTACCAGCCTATCTAAAACACGCGTAATGTCCGCTACCTTCGCACCAGGCAGGCAAGTCACCATACGGTCAGTACGCGGGTTCGCCACCCAGCTGTCTACCTGCCTAAGGATCGAATCACCCACTACCAAGAGCCCCCCTCCCACCCTGCTCAGGGATGGTTCCTTGGTGCAAAAGGAGAGCCGCTCACCAGCTGGGGAAGAGGTCCCTTCTGAGGGCACATTCCCCTTATCCTCAGCATGGTGCCCTGTTTCCCCTAGACCCTCATGCTCCCTGACAGCAGCGGGGCTGCCAGATCCAGAGTGGGACGAAGCTAACAAGTCCCCGAGAGTCTTTTCTGTGTGCCTAGCTGACTGTCTCTGCTTCTCCAGGTCAGCCACCTTGGCCTCAAGGGAGCACACACGTTCCCTGAGAACCAGGAGCTCCTTGCACCGAGGACACACCCAAGACTTCTGCCCAGTGGGCAGATAGTCATACATGTGACACTCCGTGCAAAACACTGGATAGCCCCCAACCCCCTGCTGGCATTCTGGCTTCATAATTCTTTTAAAATAAATAAATATAATCCCCCTTTTAAACCCTTGGTATTTATGTGGGTTTTGTTATCAAGTCAAATTATTTTACGGGAAAGACAAAGAGCCTAGGGCCTTGTCTTTCTGGCTCTTTTTGGGCTTCTTACAGCGCCCCTAGTCTAAGAGTCCCTAGGCTAAGAGCCACAGGCAAAGAGCCCTTTAGCTCACCCTTCGGCTCGTGCCAGAGGCTCGTGCCTCTGCCAAGGTGTTTCCTTAAATAGAGGCCTCCCCCAGCAGAGGTCAGGCAGCAGCTATTCAAATTCAAATTCACCCAGGCACTCAATCACAGGCAAAACAATGCCCCTTCCACTTCCTCTCAATTACAGGCAATCCCAGTCAAACAATGCCCGTTCCTCTCCCACACTCAATCAGCCAGGACTCTGCAAGAACTCTAAGTGCTTCCACAAACTGCTAAACACAGTTTTCCCACAAAATATCCTTAGCTGAATTCTCTCAGCTGAAAGCAAGTAAAAGAAACCCACTCACCTCTCTCACAGCTCTCTCTCCTGCTCCTGCTCAGAGCTCAGCTGGTCTCCTCTGCCTCTGCCAACAAGACACACCACAGTATTCTGTAGGGAGCAATCTGGTATTAGCAGGGTTGTGCTGGTAATCTCACAAGTTTTCTTCATCACTTCAGTGTTTAGAAGAAAAAACCCAGCATTTCTAGGGAGTAAATCAAAATTATATCTTCAGTTTGGCTAGCTTGGAGGCCTCTTGATCTTCAGGCTTGAGGGCAGATGTGATCAGTAGTGAGGTGACTGTCCTCTTGACTGTGGTAACCAGACTGTGGAATGCCCTCCCAAGACCCATCAAATCCAGCATCTACTTTATATACACTTTCTAGTATCTGTGAAGGATCTTTTGATTTAACCAAGCCTTGCTAACTCATGCCTCTTTGGTTTGTGGATTTCCGTTAGTAACAATCTGGTAAATTGATCAATATGGGTAGCCATATTAGTCTGTCTGATGCAGCAGAAAAGAGCAAGAGTCTAGTAGTGCCTTATAGACTAACATTTATGGCAAGGTATGAGCTTTTGTGAGTCACTGCTCACTTCTTCAGTTAATTGTGTTTTGCTGCTTTCTTCTCACGTTGGATTCTTTTGGTTTTAATTCTTAGTAGTTTTAAATTTGTTTACTGTCTTAGGGGCCCCCAGGGACAGAAAAGTGGAGTAGAAATGTTTGATATAAATACCAAGTTTATTTTCTTATTAACTGGACTAATGGTATGCTTTTGTGGGTCAAATATATTATTAAGCTTTAAAAAATGTCTTCTCTTTGTCTCTTTTCAGGGAGTGTAAGAGCTGAAGATGAGGCCTGGAGCAGAGTGCTGTTCTTCAAAGTTCTGGCTTATGCTGGCTGTCTTAGCAACTACAGGTGGTGGGGCCTGGGCCCAAAAGCACCAACCTAGCATTGGCATTGCTGTCATCTTGGTGGGTACCTCTGACGAAGTAGCCATCACAGATGCCCACAAGAAAGATGACTTCCATCATCTCTCTATCATGCCTCGTGTGGAACTGGTGGCCATGAATGAGACAGATCCCAAGAGCATCATCACCCGCATCTGTGATATCATGTCTGACCGGAGGGTTCATGGTGTGGTGTTTGCTGATGATACAGACCAGGAAGCCATTGCCCAGATCCTGGACTTCATTTCTGCCCAGACCCTCACACCCATTCTAGGTATCCATGGAGGCTCTTCCATGATCATGGCAGACAAGGTAAATTATAGCATCTTCCCACTCAGATATTAGAAAACATCCTCTTTACCTATTAATGGAATTGTATTTGTTCAAATTATGATAAGTAGATGGTTAATCACTGGAAGATTAAAGCCTGATTGTGTAGATTCATACAAAGGATCTTTCAACAAAGAGCTTCTTATGCTTGGCAAGTGAGGCAAACCTATCTTGTTATACTCCTTGTTTGTATCAGTTCCATTATTAAAAAGTTATTATCCAATATCAAAATTGTAAGAAACTGAAAAGCCTTGAGGAGGCTGCTTGATAATGAGTATCCTGTTCTTACTATCACACACCGAGCTTTATTGGCTTTGCACTATCAACATTTTGCATAACATATTTGCATATCATGTCTGGTGGCAGCAACTGTTGCCACTGTAGATGGCATAGATTAATCTTGTGCTGGTGCAGAAACATTATATCCTGTCTTAAACAGTCATTTACCAGTGCAGTGACTCACAAAATCAGGTCATAAATGAATTAAATGCACAGGATGGGTGAATTACAGTCAAAGATAAGATGCTGGCGGTCTGGAAATGTTGGGAATATATCTAAATCAAAAAGACAAAGGACCAAACATAACATACAAAAATGTGTTTGTGAGAGTGTGTGTATGGCAGGGGAATTTATTTTATTTGCTCTGACTTTTGAAGATAGCAGGGTTGTCAAATTTGAAATTTCTAAGATTAGCTGGATGTCCTGTTATAGATCCCAGAAACAGTATTTTCTCACTTCACAAAAAATGCTTGGGAGTAATAAAATAAGCTGTTTTGTAAATTACTATTAGTTAAATGCTGAGTCTGATTTATAAATGAGAGCAAAACTATGTTTTTCTTAAAGTCGTAATGGGCCAAAGGTCATCTAGCCTGTTTCTTGGCAAGAGTAAGGACCATCTACCTATTTGTTTCCCCACAGCTGTATTAGTCTGTATTAACACAAACCATAATGTTTGACAAACACAGAGGACACGCTGTGTGGAGAGAAGCTTGTTTGTGGCCATTTTTTAGCCATTAATGCTTGTATCTATAGTCTGCTGTACTGTATGGCTCTTCTGTCTATTGTTATTTCTCCTTCAATGCAATGCTGTCATTGCATCTAAATTGAAAAGGCCAGTCATCATAAGGTAAGTTCTCAGATCCTAAAGTCATCGCTTTCTCTTGTTTGCATCTGGTCCATTTTGAATGGATTTTCTGGACTATGGATGATGGTACATAGTATTTCAGTCCCATCAGTAGCTGCATATAGGTGTCAGTGCTTCTGTGTTCCTATTAGCAGTGTCTTTCCTTATATGTAGTTCCTAATATGTAACAGCATAGGTACATGATTGCTGCTACTGAGCTGCAGCAACCAAAGGATAGAGCACTGGAAATCGGGGTGGTGATATTAACACAGTGTAGGGGTGTGGCTAGCAGGTGTTGATGGCCAATCAACAGCACAGTGCCTACAGGGTTGTTTGCTGCTAACAAGCTCCAAAAATATTTGGCCATTTTGATCCATGCTGTGATCACATTCAGTTTAGATTAATATGTTTTTTGTGGGACTTCCTTTGGAGACTGTTGGGAAATCCCAATTGCTCCAAAATGTGACAGCCAGGTTGCTGCTAGGAGCTAGATACAGGGATACACCACCTGTATGATGAAAGATCTGCACTTGATGCCTGTCTGTTACTGGGCAGAATTCAGATATTCACTTTTAAGGCCCTGTGATACCTGAAAGATCTTCTACTGTGTGGTCCAGCTTACCATTTAAGGTCTTCATCCCAGTTATTACTCTCAGGGTGCGTTCAGACAGGGCATTTATGCCGGTATAGATGCCGGTTGGAATTGGTGTACTTACGGGCGATCACACAGCAAACATCTGCCTTCCGTCCCTAACCGTTGCAAACAGCCTTTAACCGTTGTATTCTGCTACTAGGTCCCCAAGTGGTCGTATCCTGCACCGGTTCCAACCGCATTATCCCCATCTGATTGTTCTCCACCGGTGTAGAGCTACTTCCATTCGGAACGCTTAAAAAAATGGCGGCCAAAAAGCGGAAGCCTCGGGCTTCCACTTTTCGGCCGCCATTTTTTAAAAGCCTCCTCGATGTGCGCTTGGGCGAAGCTTTGCCCCGGCGTTTTTTTGTTTTTGTTTTAAAAAGATGCTTAGTTTTAGGCTGCGGGTGAGTCCGGGACCTCACAGAGGCCCTTTTTGCTGTAAAAGTTTAAAGGGAAGTCTTTGCTTCAGGGCTTGCTTTTCGGGACTGGGTGTTCTGCGCCTGCGCGAAGATCTCAACTCTGTGGATGGCTGCCTATGCACATGTGCAAAATGTAATTTTTTTAAAAAAAACCACCGATGTGCGCCGCTGTGCATCAGTAGTGTGAACGGGCATATCGCGATGTGCCGCGCAGTCAGGAGGTGAGTGTGATCGTGTTTCTTCCGGAACAAATTGCACCGGTTGGAACTGCAGCAGTTTATACCGGTATAAATGCCCCGTCTGAACGTACCCTCAGGGGCCATGCTCCCAAAAGTGAGGTGGATGGTGACTACAGATAGGTCTTTTCAGTGGTGGCACCCTGCCCAGGGAATGCCCTCTTCCTTGACACTTGGCACATACTTTTTTGACTTTGATATACAGGTTAAAGTGTCTTTGTTCACCTAAGCTTTTAACTATGTTTCTACCCAACTTATTTTATCACTATTGCTTACTACTGATGCTCTTAAGCTTTTATGCCCTGCTTTTATGTTGCATCTGTTTTTGTTTTACTGTTAGTCTTGTAAATTGCTGGTTTAATTTATATGTGAGGATGGTTTAATTGTTTGTTTTCTCATCTTTTTACATTGTCTATAGTGTTGTTTTTCAATTGTAGTTTTTTTTACTTATCCTTTTGCTGTTAGCCACCTTGAACAGATTTTGGAGAGGTGGGGTGTTAATTCTCTAAATAACTAACAGATACTTGATGGAGACTGGTTTGGGCTCTCTTTCCTTCTTGGCTTCTGTGCAGCAGGAGCGGTAATTTGCCAACATTGTATTACCTCACTGGCAACAGCTGCAGGCCACAGTCAACTGTGGCTGACCATCATGTTCATAGACTTAGAGAGTAAAGTAGTCTATTGCAAAGTAGTCTCAGTTTTTGAGTATATTAAGTATCTGCCTAGGTTTATTCAGGTATATAAAAAGTACTTGGAGTTAGAGAAAGATACTATCACCTTCATAAATATATAAGAAGTTTAAGTGGGGAATGTCAGAATGTTTTTCCTTGCTGCTTATCACCCAGTAGAAACTTGAAAGTGACTTTTTAAAGGCCTCAGTGAGCAGACGTCCTGGTTTTATCGGTATTTTCTCCATTTGCAGCATCATAGGGCACATCTACAGGGGCAGTTTACTGTATGCTGGCAATAATGAAGTTCCTTTCCCCCTTCATTCTATATCAAATCTGCCTGTCTATAGCTCTCCTCTTTGTAATTAAAGCCCACAAAGATTTCCTAGTGAAGGGAGTAGATGGGAGAATAAAGTTCCTTGTGTCCCAACTGTGGATGGGAATGCAGAGTTTAGCGAACAGACAGTAGAACGGAGCGCATAGTCAGCTGGAGACAAGAGGTAACCAGCAGGATGTAGTCAGTGATCAGGTGAGCTGGAATGTTTTTCCAATACTGGTCTGATGCCTACTGAAGGCTAAAATGTTCCTGCAAGAAGGTGTGTGTGCTAAACTCTGCCCATGAAGGAGGTCTGTTCTCAGTTATTAAAGGGGCTGCCTTCTGCTTTTTGAGGGGTGTGCTTTGTTGAGCCTTGTATAACTCCTGTGACTGGTATGATTGTAAAGGCAGAATTCCCAGAGGGAATTTCTAAGGAGGGGATATCAAAGATGTCAGCAGAACAACAACAAAAAATCTCTGGAGTGGGGAATGAGGAAGTATAATCCCTTACGGGTACAGCCTCTTCATCGTCCATAGAATTCTGTGGAAGAGAAGTTGTTGCGGTGGCTGATTCTCAAGATAATCCAGTGAGAGGCCTTTTCACGCTAGTTCATGTCCCAAGACACCTCTGATGCAGAAGTATCTGTCTGAAACCCAATCAGACTCTTCAAAGAAAGCAAGTGTTCACAGTCAGTCCTATCCTACTAGCCAGTGTTGTTTGATTTGCTGTTCTCTGACTGATAGTGTATTGAGGAAAGACTTACACTTTTTGATCTTCCTTTTCTTTCAAAGGGGATGCCATTAAAGGCTATGAGTAAGTTTCAGCTGGTTCAGAACACATCAGCCAGGTTATTACCTGGGATCTGTCATCTTACTAGAATTAAAAGATCTTCACTGGCTTTCAGGATTTTTCCAGGCACCTTTAAGAGTGTTTTGGCTTTGACCTAAAATCTCTAAAAATGGTGTGGGGTGTGTGTACCGAAAGTCTGTCTTCATCCATTTGAATCTGCCCATTCATTAAGGTCTGCTTCTGAGCTACCTGTGCCCCCACCTTCATAATTTGGCAGGTGGTCAACAGAGATAGACCCTTTTCTGTGGTGACATCCTCTTTATGGAAGGCCCTTCCCAGAGGTGCTTCCTTTCTATTTTTTTCAGAAGCCAGATTAAAAACCTTGTTATTCTCTAGGGTTTATGGTGACTGCTTTTTCCTTTGGCCCTTCTGTTTCTGTTTTTGATGTCAAGGCCAGCTTACTGTGGGAGCAGTGCAAGGGATTGCTTCGGGCACCATCTGGAACAATCGTAATTCTGTTTTTATCATTGTTATTCCTAAATAAAACAGGAGTCTAGTGGCACCTTAAAGGCAATACCAGATTAGCAACATAGAGAGAGTCACTGGTGGCAGCTCTCTGGGAATCACAATGGACCTCCCAGCTACAGAGATCAATTTACCCAGGACTGCTAGCTCCAGGTTGGGAAATTCCTGAAAATTTGGGGGTGGAGGCTTGGGGAGGCAAGCAGCCTCAGCAGGGTATAATGCCATAGACTCAACCCTCCAAAGCAGCCATTTTATCCAGGGGAACCGATCTCTGTCACCTGGACAACAGTTGTAATTCTGCGTGATCTCCAGCCCTCACCTGGAGTCTGTATAACAAAAAATGGCTATACAGTATGTGTAGTATACTAAATCTGAAAAACATTGTAATGAAGGAATACACACAAAAATTAATTTGAAATAACTAAAAACCTCTTATTAACTATTCTTTAAAGATGCAGTACAAGTACAAGTGGAATTTAAACATTTGAAGCTAAACCACAGTACATGAGGTTTACCACGTAGCATTAACCACAACAATGAATGTCCCAGGTAAATCTCTGTTTCGAGCCTTCATCAGCCCATAAATATACGGTTAAGCCAGGAGCACGGAGACAAGCTAAATAAAGCTGGACGCACATGGGCACCTTCCTCCAGTCCCACCAGCACTTTACACACGTATGTTTGAAACTGCAAATGGAAAAGAGTTGGGACTGGTGCAGGACATGCACAAGTGCTTCTTCTCTGTTCCCAAATGCACTCTACCACTCAGGTGTTATAACAAGCTGAGGAGCTCTACTATTTCCCTTGACACTAAATCCTATTAAATGTTCCAACCGGCTCCACAAAGACAAAAGCCTTGTGTGTATTCCCTCACCTGGAGGCTGGCAACGGTAGTTCTCGTGGAGGAAATGGCTGGTTGGGAGGGTGGAGTCTATGGCATTATGCCAGTCTGAAGTTCCTCCCCTCCTCAAACCCCACCCTCCCCAGGCTCTACCCCTCAAATGTCCAGGAATTTCCCAACCTGGAGTTGGCAACCCTATTTCCTCCCACCCAACAGCCAACCTACCTTTATCTGCCTTTATCTGTTTTCAGCTTTCCGTCTCCCCCCGCTCCCCCCAGCCTCTACCTAGGAAAATTACAGTCTTTCTCCAAAGTGGGGACCAAAGCAGCTTACATTATCATCTCCTTTTTATCTGCACAACAACCCTGTGAGGTTGGCTAGGCTAAAAATATGTGGCTGGCCCAAAATCACCCAGTCAACTTCCACTGCAAGATGGGGATTTGAACCTGGGTCTCGCAGACTCTAATCTGAAGCTCTAACTATTACATCACACTGGCTTTCATAGGGTGGCTGCTGATGAACATTAGCAAGCAGCTGGATTAAGTTGAGTCATGCAAATTAGGTGGTATCATGGCAACTTTCCCCCCCCCCCCCATCCCCTGCTGGTGGCCAGGGAGGACCTGACAACTCTAGACTGCTGCCAGGCCTAGAGTTGGCAACCTCCAAGTGGGACCTGGAGACCCCCCAGAATTACAAGTGAACTCTAGACAGCAGAGATTTGTCTCTGGAGAAAATGGCTGCTTTGGAGGGTGGACTCTGTGGCATTATACCCAGCTGAGGCTTCTCCCTTCCCCAAACCCAGCCCTCCATAGAGTCTATCACAAAACCTCTGGGAATTCCCCAGCCTGGTACTGGCAACCCTTGTCAGGCCTGGCCTCAAGGCTCCCTCCCTCAAAGGCTAAAATAGGCCTGGAAAGGGCCCTTCCCCCTCCTCTTTATTGCCAGTTAGAAGCCCCCCCTCAAACGTTCTAATCTCCCACCGTTGATGCCTGAAGTAGATCCCAGTGGAGGCCATTTCAAAAGCTATTGGGGGGAATTCAACCCTTCCTGAGTTTTCTTTTCTTTTACTATTTGGATTTTTCTGTAAACCCAGAAAGTCCCCTGAGTCTGTAGAAAAAGCTGTTGGGGGAGAGTGAGCCCTCTGTTGGCAGAAATAAGTATCCACATGGAAAACAGACCTTGGCTATTAGATATATAGATAGTGCCATCCTTAGCAGAGATCCAGCATTTATTTATCCATCAATAAATCCTTGTGGTGCCACAACATTCCTTTTTCTTTATAAAGAAGGAGAATAGTTGTAACACCAATTTAAATGCATTCTGCTATGGATTTATGATCTCTTGCAATAAATTAAGTATTATATATTTAATGTTAATAAAATTTTTAAAAGAAAATGCAAACTGTGTCCCAGACCCCTGAGTGTTATTTTCCATGAACCTATGCTATGCTGATTAGGAAGCAGGGCAGCAAAACTGTATCTCCTGGTGCGATAAAATACCACAGCCAGCTCTGAACTCCTTATCTTGGATTCTGCAGAGACTTTGGGCAACTTGTGTGGCAGCTTTTCCTCTCCTTGAAGCTAACTTGTAAGATACAGAGAAATAACAGGAAAACTGGTATTAATCTGCATACCTGATTTAATTCATGGGCCACTAGTTTCTACTTCTAGTGTAAGATTGTTTACTTAACATTCTAATTGACTAGGGAAGAAGAACCTGTGTATATGTATGTGTGTGAGCGAACATCTCTTTGAAAACAGCACTTTTATTATCTCACAGTTTATATCCATTAACACCTCTTTTTTAGCAGCTTATGTGATCCATGATTCTTGATTGGTTCCGGTTGTTTGAAGCTACATTGTACAGCTTACAATACCTTTGTAGTTTATATTTACTCATCAAAGGCATTTGAGAGAACATATATTCCTGCAGTTGCTTATTGAGCTATATTAGTGCATTTAAATATCTGCTGCCACTGTTTTATAATATGCATTATGTAATATCTTTTTTCAAATGTATGTTTTTACACACACATTTGCTAAATTAGTTTGCACCATCTGGAGCTGGTCAAGAAGTTCTGTTTCTCAGTTCTGGAATAGGCAGACCTTTATTACAACCCTAACAATTTAAATGAAGGAGAAGAAGATGAAGACGAAGAAGAAGGAGTTGGATTTATACCCTGCCCACTTGGAGTCTCTGAGCGGCTTACAATCTCCTTTGCTTCCTCTCCCCACAACAGACACCCTGTGAGATATGTGGGGCTGAGAGAGCTCTGAGAGAACTGCTCTTGAGAGAACAGCTCTGAGAGAACTGTGACTGATCCAAGGTCACCCAGCTGGCTTCATTTGGAGGCGTGGGGAATCAAACCTGGTTCTCCAGATTAGAGTCTACTGCTCTTAACCACCACATTAAACTGGCTTAAACTACTATCTTCAAAATGAAAATGAAAACCTGGAGTATGAAACTGACTAAACCTGTTTCCTTAAATCCTCAGATCATTCACTGGTAATGATGGAGCCTTTTAAATAGTGGGTTTAACATGGCAGAGGCGAAGGCATAGTGATTTCAGTAAGCAGCAGTTTATTGCATCTCAACAGGAATGCTTTACATGGAGCAACTGCCCTAACTATGGCCCCGGTCACACGGAGCATTAGCCACGCTACAGAGACGGAAGATAGGCGGATTTTCCAGGCTCGATCTCACCGCCACATCTGGGAAGCGTAGAGCTCCCGTGGCGAACCCGAGGCTTCCCACCGAAGAATCCGCCAATCCGCAGGCAGGTTCTAGGATCCTGCCTGTCTTTGTTCTGGGGCTTCAAGCTCTAACTAGGTGGCCTGCCCGGACAAGCCTAGACACGCCTCCCCACTCTCCAACTAGGTGGCCTGTCAGACAGGTCCAGACATGCCTCCAGCAGCAGTTAAGCTGAAGTGGAAGATTGCTCATGTCCAGACATAACAGAGCCATAGCTTTATACGGGCTCCCAGTCCAGCCCTCGGTGTCTTAAGATGCAAAGAGTTCTGTGTGAGACCATGGAGAGTCATTGCCAGTATTAGTTGGACTGCTGGTCTGACCCAGTAGAAGACAATGCCATATGTATATCACAGTTATTTCCAGGGAATCTTGTCCTCTTTCTTTCCTTTTTATTTTTATCCTCGTTCATGAGGGTTAAGTGGATGGGAGTGCAAAAACTGAGGGAATTAAATACCCATCACCTGGAAATGCAAGGGCCTGGGGAGATAGGGACCTTTTTGACATGGGTTGTGTGATGCTGTTGGGGAGTTTCCCCCCTGCTTCCCCAAAGCATTGTGATGCATTCATGCACCTCCTGGATTTCCTCCAGGTTTTGTCTGATCATTCCCAAACCTGTTTTGCTGTGAAGTTTTGGGAAAGATTGGAGCAAAGCGGGGATGCCTGCCATGTGGGCAGGATTTTCCTGGCCACACAATTGCCATTTTCTCTCCATCTGTCCTCATGGTGGCATTTCCACTCAGTTACCAGTGGTCTTTTTATAAGATTGTTATAACATTAAAATTATATTAAATTGTCATTCTATCAGGTTCTCTGAATTCCCAGCTTTAACTGTTGCATAGATATTGCCCCTTATAGTTCTGCAACAAAATGTGCTAGTTACTAACATAAAAAAAAAGAAATCTGGAAATTCAGAGAACCTAATAGATTGTTGTAATGTTGCAATGCTACAAGCAATTGCTGATCCCCCCCCCCCGAGCCCTCTGGTGGTGGGGGAAATGGCCATTGTAGCGTCTGGGCAAGGAAAATGCTAGGGAAACTGCCATGTGGAAATCCTGTTGCCATTGCCATGGGGAAACTGCATACGTGTGTCCCCATGTGGAAAACCTTCAGGTTATAGTAGTAGTATCTATTGGCAAGGTGGTTGAAAAGAACCATTGAAGCAATCCACCCTGCCTTCTGATATTTTCAGTTTTTTTTAATTGAATTAGTCATCTGTGGTAAGGAGTTATCACAAGCTTGCCTGCAATGTTGGTCTGTGGGGAACAGTTTTGATCATTATTTTGCTACATGCACATCTAAACCAGTCATACAGAAAAAGTAAATGGGATGCCACCAAAAGATGCAGCTTTCTGGTACAATATTACTCGGAAGTACACTATGCGTGTGTGTTTTCACATGACTGAGCGCTCCCCCAAGTAACATATAATAAAACTATTACACCAAGGTGAAGACTAGACTAGATTTTTTTGCCTCAATAGCCTAGTTTTCTCTAGATAGTTAGTTAGCTGAATGGGTCATGAATTCCATCAAGCAATTCCCCCACTTGATTTCTGAAGTAGTAGAGCATCAGAAGGGCTACGTGACATGACTCTTGAATGTATAGATGTATCATTCTCACCATCATTATTATACCTAACAGTAAAGTTGGTGACTTACACTAATCATAGAAGGAGCTAGGCTAGGCAAGGCCACCTACAACCAAGGTAGGTATATCTACATACTGTCAGGTAACAGACCTCCCAAGTAAGCAGAAAAACATGATTTGTGAAGTAATCAAAAGAAAGAGACCCCCTCTTCAATGGCCTGATGGACTCAGGGCATCATGGAGTCCACCAGTGTATTTCATGGCACCTACTTGCTTCTTAAGGTTTGGGAATAAAATCCAAAGGGTTTTGTATGAGACACAAAAAAGAAATTTCAGGTCTCTTGTGACCAGTTGCCTGACTAGGAAGATGCCCATCTCATCTCAGGCAGATGCATCACAGCAGTGCACTCTCAGCTTGGCCACAGAAATATTATGACTGGGCTTGGAAACTTTTCATTGTGGCTGTACAGTTAGCACGCCTTCCCCTTTCTTTGGAAGCTGAAACAGCATCTCTGCCCCAAAGCAAATAGCTGATTCTGGCTTTCCTCCACCTCCTCAATGCCTGAGATTCTTTAGAAGAGGCCATGAAACATCAGTTTTGCATCTGCAGTGAGTAGGCACCCATTTGGAAGCAAGTCCTCTATCACAGAAAGACATTGAGCTAGTAACTTTGTGGAACATTTTGTGATTGCTTCCCTGGTAGTGATTTTTTGATTGGCTCTGCCCTGCAGCATCCATTTTGTTGAGTTGACCAATATCTTCTGAAAATTCTAAAACTGACTCAGATAAACAGAAAAAAATGGTTTGGTCAAGTCCCTCAGAGGAACTTGTCAAGTAATTTTATTCAGTGTCGGTCTTCTGTGCAGTTCCACATTGGAAATGTGCACTTGCAGGCCAGCAGCTTGGACTTTTTTCTAGCTACTTCTAGACCTTTAATTAATTAATTAAATTGTATTTATACCCCGCACTCCCCGCGAACGGGCGAAGTCTAAAGGAGGGGGCTCCTCCCCTTTGGAGCACACTGAAGCCATTTCCCTGCCCAAATGGTCACATGCTCTGAGAAGAGGCTCCCTTTCCCTTCAATTCATTCTTTGCTGCCATAACTAAAGGATCAAACTTCTAGTTCTCCACGAGTTGTTTCCTTATGACTTTCTTCATTTTTCTCTACTGAGACTCCAGTCATGTCTCAGAAAACTTTATTCAAAAATGTTCTTTGTGTGGAAAGAAAATGACTTGCACTGAGAAGCATCCTCTCTGTTTAATATGCCTCAGTGAAGGGCATAATGTAGCAGCCTGCAAAATGTGCCAGCAGTTGACCCCTAAGGCTAGAAGTGATTGTGCTTCATGCCTAAAGGCTGCCCAGTGGGAGAGGGCTTTGATCAGCTCAGGCCCCTGCCACACGGCAGGGGAAAAGCCTCTAAAGGCACGGCTTTTAAAAGCCGCGCCAACGGTGAGATGCCGCGGCGGGATCCCACGGATCCCCTGGCCGCGGCGCCTTTTCTCCCCGGCACAATCAAACGCCGGGGAGAAAACACGGCCCTGACTGGGAGCCGGCCGAACTGCGCATGTCGGAGCAGGATGCGCCGGCGTTCAAACGCCCAGCTTGCTGCGCCGCTTCCCCTTGAACCACCAAGGTAGGTGGTTGCAAGTTGAGGCGGATTTTCGCGGGGAAGGGCCAGTTCGGGGACGGAAGCACGACGCTTCCCACGTGTTGTGGTGTGATCGCGCAGGTTTGATCCGCCCCCGAACTGTCCCGCTCCCGGCCCAAATCACCTAGTGTGAACGGGACCTCTGAATGCCTAGCAGTAAAGTCATCTGCTCTGGCTGAGCAAATCCAACCTTCAGTCACTAGAGTACCTGATGAAACTGATCAGCCTTCTTGGCCTCTATTGATTGCCTCAGTTCACTCTCCTAAACCATCATAAGCCCATCGCTCCTTGTAGTCATTGCCCAAGAAAACAAAAGCAAAAACCAAACACAAGCAGGAACATAGGTTGGTTCGGCATTCCACTGTGGAAAGGGCTGCTTTACTGGTTCCATCAATAATGTGAGGATCTTCCTTCTCCATGAACCCCCTTGATACATTCCAGGTTGCTGGTACCATCCCTTCCTGAGGGCAAGGTAGAAATTGAACCAATACAACCTGCTGATACCTTGGTTCAGAACCAGTGCCTCTGGTCCCATGGCCCCCGAGATATGTTCCTGGTCCCTGGTAGCACGACCCTTTTTATCTATATCCTCATTACCACCAGAAATGGGTGACTATTAAAAATCTTTTTCATGTTTGGAATCATGGCCAATGTTGAAACTGAGAGATCGATCTTCTGTATTGACCTGATGGGTGCCACCACCTGCTCCCCCGTTCTCACAGACTCTCAGTTCTGACTCTTAAGAGGAAGGTTCCCAGTCTGGACAGAGTTCGGGCCTTCCTTGGATCCGTTGCCTGATCACTCTTGGGAGATCCAGATCATATTTCACTTGAGTGAGGACCTCAAATTCTACTCGGAACAGATGATCCAGATGGCATAGTCCCTTAACATTCTGGTTATGTCATCTGATCCTAAACCTAAGAACAAGATTCTCAGCAAGTTCTGTGCCAATGTGCCAGGGACCATAACTTTCCCCCTCCTGGAAGGTGTCTTAGACATTTCATCCACCATATGGGAAAAACCAAACTTCATTTTTGTGACTTCCAGAAAAGCGTTCAGCTGTCCTTTTCACGCATTTGGCACCCTTTTTTTTGGTGGCAGAGGAACTGCAGGCTAAACAAAAGCAGAGTGCTCATTCTGCTCCAGCTGATAAAAAGGGTAAAAAGGTTGATGCTGTCATCCGTAAGTTGTATGCTTCCTCAGCACTGAACCTCAAAATAGCTAACTATTAGGTGATAATGGGGGGGGGGGGACCAGCTGCTTTTATGGGAGCTGATTCATTGGTTAGGGCCATGAAAGCATGCTTGGTTAAGGTCAGTTGCTCTTTCACCTGAGGCCAGGAGCAAGATCAAGGACTTGTCCTTTGAGGGTACCACCCTCTTAGCTGCCAAAACTGATGAGACCCTTGCACAGATAAAGAAGGACAAGCAGACAGGCACTACTCCTGATTCTTCACAGACCTACAGAGATATTCATATAGTCATCAGTACCAACAGCCGTCACAGGGATACCAATGGTACAAGCAAACATCATCAACAGGATCAATCATATTTTCCTAAGAGAGCTTTTTTATTTATTTATTTATTTATTTATTTATTTATTTATTTATTTATTATTTAGATTTTTATCCCGCCCTCCCTGTAGGCTCAGGGCGGCCTTCTAGTCAGATGAGATGTTGTCTTTGCATATACATTTGATTTTGGACACCTGTACATGGTTAAGCTTAATTGGAAGAAACCCAAACTTCTCCCATCTCAGCAAGTGCAATTCATAGGCACTCTGTTAGATTCTAAACTGGTAGTGGCTTCTTACCTTCTGATCGGGTTTTTCAAATCCAGTTACTGGTCAGACGCTTTACTAACAGTGATTTTCAGTCTGCACTTTATATTCAGAGGCTACTAGGCCTTATGGCATCTTTGACTGCAACTATCCCTCATGCATGCCACAAGATGCAACCTCTTCAGAACTGGTTCTTAGGGTTTTTTCAGTCCTCGTGTAAACTCTCAAAGCCAGAGATTTGCCATCCCAAGGTATAGTGTGCAGTTGCTTTCTTGGTGGTCCTCAGGGAACAATTTAGCTAAAGAGATTCCCTTTCGAATGGTTTTTCTTGAGGTTACTGTGATCACTGATCATTGCAGTAACCTATACATTCAGGATATATGGTCTCATTGTGAAAAGGGCCTGCTCATAAATACCTTAGAATTCCATGACGTTCATTATGTCCTCATATCATTTGCAGCTATGCTTGAAGGAAGGTTGTTCAGATCCAGACTGACAACACAACTGGTATGTTTTATATGAACAAGCAAGGGTGGTGTGGTGTTCAGGACATTGTGTGGAAGCAGTTTCCATCTGGAAGCAAGCCATTGCCCATGGCATGCCACTGCAAGCTATCCATATTGTGGCCTCAGACGATACCAAGGGAGATGTAGAAGAGAACTGAATGTTCAAACCATGAGTGCTAAATTGGGGAGCAATATCTGGATCCAATATTTATGGCATGGGGCCACCCTTGTTTGCTACCCGCCACAACACCAAGTCTTTTGTGCCAGGGCTGGGGCTTTTGATAGGAGATACTTTTCAAATTGTGTAGACAGGAGACCTTTTCTGTGCTCCCCCTGTTTCCTTTGTTACTTTATTTTGAACCATTGTCTAGCTTGTCGCTCTCTCTGCTGTCTGTGAAGGTTGCCTTTCTGGTAGCTATAATTTCTTCACACAGAGTAGGGGAACTGGCAGTACTGAGGGCTGACACACTGTTCACAAAATTTCATGAGGAGCAGGTGGTGCTGAGGCCTCTCCTCTGGTTCCTACCCAAAGTGGTTATGCAATTTCATCTGTCGCAAGATATCATGTTACCTATGTTGTTCCCCACACCAGTGTCTGAGGCAGAAAAACCTGCTACTTCTCATTAGATCCCCGGAGAGATACACACAGAGATCTTGTACCCTCAAGTTGCTTCAGTCAACTTACAGTGGTGTCTGGCTGCTTTCTGTCTCAGCCAGAAGGCAGATAAACTGCTCTTTCTTCACAAATAGATGCATATCTGCCTCCTCCCTCAGCTGGGAGGGCTTTTATGAAGAGGGTCACTTCTTTCAAGCACTGTTTGGAGCTTGAATAGAGCCATTTCCTTAAGTCCTGTTCTTTAATGTCATAGGCTCTGGCTTCTCCCAGGCATGACACTTTAGGCAAAGTCCCCAGAAAGACCCATTCACTGTAACCAGACTCCACAGTCAAAACAATATTAGACAGACTCCTTCCAAGCAGTTTAGCCTTGAACACCAAAGCCAGCCCAGTTTGAATGGTCTTTCAGCACATAAAAATGCCCTGAAATCCTGAGCTGTAGGATCTCAAGTTGAAGGAACTTCACAGTCTTCCTGTCAGAGGGCATTCTTTATCACTCTTGGAATTCATGACACTTCACAAGGAATGTATTTTAAAGAATATTGGGCCCAAACCAGCAACAATATTGTAAACTGAAACCAGCACTTTGACCTTCCTTTGAAGCATATTGGACTGCCACAGTGTGTCCCAGCTGTACTGCCATGTTATAGCAATGTAGCTGAGAAAGAAGAATTTCTGTCATATACCTTTCCTCCTTTGTATTTTGTTTCTATTAACAATTAGAATTGGCTGGGAGCCCACCCCCTAACCCAGACAGCCCAAATTAATCCATAGTCTGTCAACCTTTCCTGGTTCTTCTGACATCACTGCCAAGACTATGCCTTCAAGTATCGGCAATGGGTTTTTTGTCTTCTGGCATGTCTCTTGGGTGTGGAATTGGATGCCTGGAAGTTTATTGCGGTTTATTACAGTGGGTAGCATTGAAGTGTGGATTGATCAGCTATGTGAAGAACAGAGGGGAACTAATGATTCATGAGTTATGGTAGTGGGAGAAGTGTAGGTTGGTAACAATGGATCTTTGTATAATCTCCATCTGAGCTCAGAGTATGTTGGCAGGAGAAAACCTGTTGAATCCACTCTGTCAGTCTTTATGTTGGTTTATGCCAGTTCTGTAAATGATAACGTGTGGCTCCTTTATCTCGTAATAGAGGGTGTGCGTGGTCTGGCATGTCTGACTGAAACATGGCTGGATGACAGTAGTGGACCTCTTCTCTCTGAGATAGTTTCAGCCAGGTATGCAGTCCTTCACTAATCCAAGCTATGGTGTATCTATTAGAATGGTTAACCCTCAGAGAATTATAGATACAGTAGGATACCATAATGTTGGGGGGGATTGGGGTTGGGGTTGGAGTGGGCTTGGAGTGTTCTAATAGCATCTCTTTTGAGTTCTTGGTTGCAGCCTGTAGGAATAGGTTGGTTGGGGTATTAGACAGTCACTCCCCAATACCTCCATGGCTCTTGGGGATCTTCACTCAACTTTAGGGATCACAGCATGACGTCAAGTGGCAGGAAGGTGGAAGGAAATGGCTAAAGCATCATTAAAAGACTTGATCTGAATCCAGGAGAACATGCTGTAGAGTAAATCAGCAGGCCTATGAGATGATGGTGAAGAACATATTTCTCTCTGTTACCGTGACATCCGTTATAGCTACCCATACCCAGGATCTGCTGTACATGTGTGTATGAGATGTTATAAATGCAGCCCAGCCTTATTAATAGGCTGTTCTAGGCTAGCAGATAATTCTCCTCCTTTGTGTAGTTTCTCTCTCTTTTGAGAGAGAGTTAGGGTAAAGGATCCCACCTTCTTCTTTTCTTCCTTAGTTGGTAAAGTGCACTTGAGTAGCAGGCTTGTGAGTGAAAAGAGTTTCCCTTCAGGTTGGAGTTTGAGGATGGGTACCCTTGTACACCATGATTATACTTGCACATGGTTCTAGAAGCCTCATACACGGATGGGATGGATGCAACATTTCATGTATCATCAGTTCTCGATACAGTAGGTTTCTACAAGCCTCTTTCTGTGGACTTGGGAGGCTATACCATTGCTGTAATGTTCTGATTAATTTCAACCTGAAGCTATGTAATGGTGCCCAGATTTAAAAATATTACATATCAACTGAGGAAGTAATTGTGGCTATCTGCCATCTTCTAATTTGGAATTTAAAGAAGCTTGCAGAATATATTGCTTATAAATTGTAACCTATTACTGTTAGTATCACTGAAGAAGATAATTGAAATGAGAGAGCATATACCTGGGATCCTTGTGTGATTTGATTAACCTTTCTTCTGTTGAATTTGATGACTTGATGAATTTTCCTTTTTATGAATCTGATGATTCTTCACATTCTTTTTAATATTGTCATTTGAACCCATTTTGTATGGAATGTACTACACTTTGATGTTTGTGGATATGAATATTTGATTTGTTACATGAATCTGTTATTTAGTAGATATAAAATCACACTGTATATAAACAAATAGATTTTAAAATGATTTATGTTTATGTTTGATTAGATTTATTTAAACTTTTAGTGCAAATTATTACAGTTGTACTGTTCTTGTTCATACACCTCTCTGTGGATTTAGCATCTCAGCTGCAGCTTGTCCTTACATACTGTAACTCAGCTGGGACAGTGTCAGTGCAGCATATCTTGTTACTATGGCATCTGGTTCTCTTGCCAACCTCTGGACTTTTCCAGCTGATTGAAAGCAATGGAAGAATAACTCAAAGTAAGATAAAAGCTCTAGCAATACATGCTCGCCCTTCATACTATGGGGACAAAGACAGCTGGGTTCATCTGGAGGGAGGGGGTATTTTGTTGTAAAAATCTGTTTGGAAAAGACCAATGTCTGAGCAATTTTTTTTTTCTAATTATTGGGAGACTCTTCAGTTGTTTACAACTACTAGCAGTTAGATGTTCCTTGAAGAATGTCAGCAGTGGTCTGTTGCTCTATTACTGTGGTCTTAGCACATTTTTGGTGAAAATGACAAAATATCAGGGTCTGAAATCATTTTATTCAAGATGACAGGCCAAAGTCAAATACTTAAAACCTCTCATGACAGAATTCAAGAAAACAGGGACACATTGATAGCTATGACATGTTTGTGAGATTCAGAAAAGGATGATAAAGTCTTTCTTATGTGGTCAGTTTTGGATGCCAATTTAATTCTAGATCCTTTGCTTAGGGCAGTTTTCACCCTTGCAGACATGGTATACACTGGAGTATAATAAAGTTACTGAAGTCTTTTGACATCATAGTCATGTGATGGGAAGAAGCACAGCCAAAGGTATGACTTCATTAATGTCAAGGCTAGGTCTGTGGGCAGTGAACTAAGAGCCAGGGACAGGAAGCACAAGCCAAGCATCAGGAGGTATACCACACAGTGAAAAACAAGCCAAGGGTTAGAGCTATGGAAGAATCCTCCTTATCTATGTTGTAACCCGCCTCTGAGCCCTTTTATGGGATGGGTGGGATATAAATGTGAAAAATAAATAAATAAAATTCCTCTCCAGCTCTGCCCTTCCAAGGGACAGCAAAATAGTGGTTCTATAGGGACTCAAGACCCAGCCAGTAAAGCTCCATGACCTGCCTGAGGCACGCCATGCATATGTTGAAGATTATTGGCCTAGGACAATTTTTTTAAAACCCTGCTTGTCAGGGTGACTGGATAATTTCTGGTTGCTGTCATTGACTGATATGAACAAGATGCTTTGGTGTTGTAAAGGCTGCTACATACAAGATAGATTTTTTGCCATTCTTGGCTGTTTAAATTTTGAAAGGAGTGGCTGAAAGCTTTTTTGGCAGAGGGCAGTTTGGTAGTTAGTAAAGCTTCTATTGAAAAAGAATCACTATTTTCTAAAAAAGGACCTTACAAATTACAAGAATGTATTTATCTTCCCTTTTTAAGGAAAGGTGATCAAGTATGTGGTGGCAGATCAGGCATACATCCTCTCTTGACTTGTTTCCGTTTGGCTTTGGGACTGGATTTTGGACAATGACAGGTTTAGTTGCACAGATGATCTCTCTCCAGTTACATGGATAGTGGAAAGTGTCCCCTATTAGTGTTATTACATATATAAGCAGATAATTTATTTATTTATTTGGATTTGTATCCCACCCTCCCCGAAGGTTTAAAATATAGTTTTGAGGTGTGTGGTACCATTTTCTAATGGTTTCGGTTTTTCTTATCAGAATGATTCCAGAGAGTTTCAATTGTGGAATGGAGAAATCTGCTTGAGAGCTGAAATGTGATGTTCCTCAAGGTGCTGTTCTTTTCTCTATGCCTTTTAGTATCTATGTAACACCAGACTATAAATTTCTTTAACTAAGCCTGCAGCTGTCTTTGTCTTGAATTAGTGCCTGGACACCATGGTCAAGTGGATGATGAGAACAAGTGGGAACTGATTCTAGAAAAGATGGAGGTGATGTTGCTTGGGAAAAGTGACATTCTGGATAGGGTTGATATGTTGTTATTAGACAACATGATCAGTCTAACCAGATTAAGCTATCAGTCTAACCAGATTAAGAGTTCTGTTGGACCCAGCCTTGCTCTTGGAAAGTCTGGCTGGTTAGAGGCCAAGAATACCATTTAGCTTGCATTTTAGACTCAGCTGAACTTGTCACATGAACATATTAAGTTGCCTTATACTGAATCAGACTGTTGGTTCATCAAAATCAGTATTGTCTACTCAGATTGGTAGTTTCTCTCCAGGGTCTCAGGCAATGCTCCCTCTAAACTGTGGAGTCTTGTGAGCAAAAATTCTACTTTGTGAGCTACTGGCATTAAGGTTGTGAGCGAGCAGTTTGGCTCCTGCATGAATTCATTTGCTCTGGAGCCTATCCTGCCGGAGGCTAAAAAACTGTGAGCTAGCTCACACTAACTCAGCTTAGAGGGAACACTGATCCCAGGCAGAGGTCTTTCATATCACCTACAGTGTGATCCTTACTGGAGATGCTGGGGATTGAACCCGGAGCCTTCTGCATGCCAAACAGATGCTCTACCACTGAGCCATACTAATACATACTCTGTGGATATGTTCTTAGTGGTATTCTGGAAACTTCAATTGGTCTAAAATGTGGTGATAGATTTGTTATTGGTTGTGGGCATATGTGACTATTCTTTGAAGTAGCTTCATTGATTGCCTGTGTTTTGGGATTCAATTTAAGGAGCTAGTTATTATCTTTAAGGACCTTCTGATTCACATACTCATTTCTTTATCAGCTCATGTGACTGTTAAGATTCTTCCAACAAATGTTCTTTGTTCCTTCATTTTGCTAGATTTGGTGAGGTCTCACACTCCCCCCCCCTAGTGTTTGCAGCTTGTTCTGTGGAACAGCTTCCCAGAGAACATATGTAATGTATCTCTGCTTTCCCAGTTTCAGAATTTATGTAAGGTAGAGTATTTTTAAAGGCTTGTTCAGGTTAAAAAAACACTGCCATTGATTGTTTAGCCATTGTGATATGTTGATTTGATGGGCTTGGGGCTGAATAATTTGGCAGTACTGTGTTAAGATAATTGGCGTGATCTAGTGCATTATTTTATTGTATTTTAAATGTGTTGTAAGCCACTTTGAGCTTGGAATGAATGTGTGTGTGCGGGGAGTGTGTGTGAATCTAAATTATAAAATAAATAAGCAATAGCCTTGACATTTCAAAATAAGTCCATTAGGAGTTTATCTGCTTAGATAGCACTTTATTGCTTTACAGGACTTTCTGCTGAACTTTTAGTTGCAGTATGCATGAACAACAGGTGATTGGCCATTCATTAAAAGTTCTGTGGCTTGCTGTCTTTAATCTAGGAAGCAGCTGGTGCTAAAACTGCATACATGGATAGTTCGTTATAGGATTACTGGGCTTCTGTAGGGTATGAGACCAGAAAGGAAGGAATTTATCTTTGAATCAAAACTCACTGATGGGTGAATAGTTCTTTAGGAAAACTAAATGGTCAGAGTTCTTCGAATAGTATTTCTAAGAACTGAGACAAAACTGAACAAACCCCAAATTTTTACCAGTTATTTAGACATATTTCTTCATAGTGATCTCTTGTAGACAAAGCTTTTCAGGTGTAACTCAAGCTGTTTCAGAATGGGAGTAGAAAGTGCATGGAATAACCTGCATTGCAGATCCCAATTATGCCACCACCAGAGTGGTGGTGAGAAAGTAGCGAAGAACAAACTGCAAGATGAGCAGGACGTAGATGCAGAAATTTGTGGAAAAGGTGAGCTATAAAGATACTCTGGCATGATCAAAGGGAAAAAAGTTTCATTAACTGTAAGACCTGTGAGGCAATTTACAAAAAAAAGGAAGACATGATTCTTTTTTGCTCTGTGCGATGATGATTGCCCCTAGCTATTTTTGTGCAAGGTTCCTAATTATAAGCTGAAGTTCCAGAAAGAATTGGATAGACAGGGGACTCAAGATTAATACAGAATGAACAGGTATGGGCTAAAGGGCTTTTAAAGCAAAGTACACGTTCATAAGGGAATCACTGTGGCCAGCATATGTCCGTACAGTCCTGGAAATCATGGTCCTAAAAGATGTTTACTGTACTTCACAGCATCAAGGTTAGCAGAGTGCATAGTATAGCTGTGTGCACTAGATGTGCATGTATGTTATTTGCATCTTGGCATACATAGAGAAAAGTAGATAGAAAAAAAAGTTCTTGTTTCTAAAATAATGGTATATAATAAACAACAACAATATTTTATTAGCTTCGGTTATATTGTTAGCTACAGGATTTGAATTATGTATTTAAAACTTCTTCTGGCTGACTTAAATCACTCTTTGGGTGAAGAAGTACTTCCTTTGATCTATTCTAACAATTAAAACATTGAGCAGGTAGGAGGGATTTAGCTGTTTTAACTACTAGCCACTGACAGAACTAATGTCTTACTGGACTAGAGCAAGAGTCTACCCAATTGAGCATCCAGACACCCCCAGGATAGATGCTGTTTGACTGTGATTGCACTTAAAAAGGGCTGTACCACACACCAGAATTATTAGTAGTGCTGAAAAGTGCTGTCGTTGCAGCTGACTTTTGGCAACTCTGTCAGGTTTTCAAGGCAAGAGACGTTCAGAGATGGTTTGCCATGGCCTGCCTCTGCGTAGCAACCTTGGACTTCCTTGGTGGTCTCTCATCTAAGTAGCAACCAGGGCCAACCCCAGCTTAACTTCCAAAAGCTGGCAAGATCAGGCTAGCCTGGACTATCCAGGTCAGGGTGTCAGTATCATTAGTAAGAAACAAAGTCAGAACGAAGAAATGCATATCCCAGAAAACCAAAAAAAGTGAAAGAAAACTTGCAGTGTGTCAGGGGGTGTCATTTATCTCTGGAACAGTTTGCAACCCGATTAAACCTTGAAGCCCGAGGCTTACTCTGTGTGCGCACACACACAAGTAGATGTTTATAATCTACTGTTTACTTTAAGGTGCAGACTTGACTGTGGAATCCCATTGAACTATATGTAATCTGTTTTCAGATGACTGTGTTTCAGTCACACCAATACAATGGCCTGGATATGAAAAAACATCTGGTACTCTTAAAGCCACACCACAAGATGGGCTGCTCATTAAAAGGCTTCAGAATGGGACGTTGATCACTGGGGTTGTACAAGTAATAACTTGTCAGTGGACATTCATCCTTAGCAGGGGTCATTTCGCAGAAAAAGAGGTGCAGGAGCTCATTAGCATAACTCATTAGCATAACCTGTTTGCATATGTCACACCCCCTGATCTAAGAGATCTCTTAGATCCAAGCTCTGTCACCCTTGCCCTGGGCTCCTGCGGGCTTGGGTGGGCTGGGAGGGGGAGGAAAGGCAAGGGTGAAAGGGCTTGGACCTAAGAGATCCAAGCCCTTTCTACCTGGACCTTGGCTCCCTGGGGCTTGGGGGAGAGGGAGAGACAAGGCTGAAAGGGACTTGGATCTCTTAGATTCAAGCCCCTTTCAGCCTTGCCATCAACTCCCGTGGGCTTGGGGGGGGGGAGAGACAAGGCTGAAAGGGGCTTGGATCTCTTAGATTCAAGCCCCTTTCAGCCTTGCCCTGGGCTCCTGTGGGCTTGGGGGGGAGAGAGACATGGCTGAAAGGGGCTGACTGGAGATAGGAAGGGGAGCCCAGCAGACATGCCTGGCTTCCCTGCACGATCTTCTCTGAGTGTCCCGCAGCAAGAAGGTTGCACAGGGAAGCCAGGCATTGAAATCCCCCCCGAGTCTCTCCGCAAAAGCGGAGTGGCTCAGGTGCGAAGGAGGGCATGTCTGCCCGGCTTCTGTTCCTGTCTCCAGCCAGCCAGGGAAGCCAGCCATTTAAACAAAAGCCACAAAAGCGGAGTGGCTCGGGAGAAGGAGGGCATGTCTGCCCGGCTTCCCTTCCTGTCTCCAGCCAGGAAGGGGAGCCCAGCAGACATGCGTTGCTTCCCTGCGCTATCTTCTCTGAGTGCCCTGCTGCTGCGGGGCACTTGGAGAAGATTGTGCAGGGAAGCCAGGCATTTAATTCTCCCCCATCAGGAGGGGGCTGGGCTGGGCTTGTCACTGCCAGAGCGCCACTCTGGGTCGCTCCGGCAGGAAACGACCCCTGATCTTTAGAAAGGATTCATGCTACTCTTTTCTAAAGATTTTCTCACTCAGCTTGTATTTTTCTTTTTATTTGGATAATACATCCATGCATTTATTCATTCTTGTGAATGTTTTATCATATGTTGAGAGGCCTGAGGACTTCTGAAGACATTTTGGCCTGTCTTCAGGCAATATATTGGCTCATATGCATGAGTGAGGATATCATATTCTTGTCTAACCTAAGTTGATTGGATAAGCCAATCTGAGTTGAAAAATAAAACTCTTTAAAAGTAGACATCTGAATCCATACTTAATCTGAGTGGAAAAGGTCAGCTTTGTTCATAAAGCGTGTAGCTGTAAATCTCAAAGCTGGTTATACTCAAACAAGGAAGTGTTTTCATTGTGGAGAGAAGAGCTCCTCATTGTGCAGGTCACAGATAGCCAAAAACTGAGGAAAAAGAGGGAACAGCTCCTATATAGGTTGCCTTTAGACGACAACCTAAGAGCTTTTGATCTGTGATTTTTAACTGCAACTGATTCCTAGATTTTATTATGCTCATAAAATCTTTGATTTTAAAGGTTGTTTTAACTGCTTTTGGCTCCTTCACTCTTTACTTCTGTATGTATGTTTGGGATTTTATTGTATAATGTGAGTTGCCTTAAGGCTTTTCAAAAGACATGATATGAATATACCAATAAGTATACCTTTTGTATTGCTTCTGAAGAAGAGTACTCATATACTTGAAATACATCACCGTAGGAACCTAAAGTATGGTAACTAAATAGTATCATTTTCCCCCAATCCCATTTTAGATCTTTGCCTCTTCTTTTTTGTGGCTTATAGATTGGTGCTACCATCCTTCTGTTCCTCGCACACAATTGTGGCACACTTTCTTTTTATGATGGTGTATTCAGGTACACACATAAACATGATTTTGTGTAAACAAGCCACTTAAACAGGAATCAGCTACTTGAAGAAGGGTAATTTTGGAAACCGTTTTTGGCTGTGTGAAGGCAATTACGTTTTGTCACCCAGGTACACAATTGCAAATAAAAAATAACCACAAACTAGCCTTCAGTGATACGGCAAATTAGAAGGGAGCAGTACATCGTGAAATCGTGTGCACCGTGTTACACACACACACACACACACACAAAAAGAGCACATCTTTTAATTGATAAATTACCGGAAGGGTATATTATGCTAAGAGTCAAAGTATACTAAAATAGCTTTTTTATAAACAGAAAACAACAATTTTTGTTTGCCTATGATTCAAGTATGTGCATATTGGGAAGTGGTTGTGAGCCAGTTCTAAGATATTCAGTGTACAAAAGTGAGCCAGTTCTAAGATATTCAGTATACAAAAGTCTAAAGTCTTCCAAATTTCCAGCCATGTTACAAAACATGAACCATCAACGATGTTTCACCGGGGTGCTAAGCCTTCTTTCCACGTTTCACTATTGATTTTAGCATAGCATAGAAAAGGAGAGAACTGCTGAATAAGCAGGGTTGGCTTCAAAGGAGCACTGATTAGTGGACACTGCCACTAGAATTATAGCCAAGTTCTATAATGGTCCTAGTGGAAAAAAATATATCCCTGATACTTGGAGACGGAGTTTCTAAGCCGGTTTGGAGATTATGGTGCTTCTTTTCAGCTCATTTCCTATCATTAATTTCTTTCTGTTCTCTCTCTTATTCTAGTGTTCTCCTTTTTTTCAATTGGAAGACTTATCTTTCAGGCTTTTTTAAAACTCTTAATTTTTTTCATAACATAAAACAACAAATAAACAACTATTAAGTACAAGATTATACTAAAAAAACAAAATACAGAAGCTGTAAAAAGAAGAACATTCTATACTGGATAAAAAGGCTAATATAATGCAATAACCTTTTCAGGCATTTAGTGGCAAGAGAAGTGCTGGTATTCCATTGGAATTGTGTTCCATTGGATTAGCAAAATGTAAGGAGAAAATACTGGCAAATTATTGGAAATTGTGGACATGTCCAGCTATTACTCCTTGATCCTTTTCTCCCCCCCCATCTTGCTCTCTCTTCTCTTCCTTGCATCCTGCCTCTTCTTTTTTCTGCCTGCCATTTGTTTCTTTTTATTGAATTTATTACTGCTTGCAGTATATGCTTTGAAAATGCACAGTGTTGTATAACTTTTAAGTGTTAGTTTTTTGTTTGCTGTCTCCTCTCTGTGCATTTGTCTCTGTATCCACCGTCCTTTGTGATTTCTGGAGGGAGAATGTGCAGGTTTAAATTATTTATAAGCTTTAGAGTAATTACAGAAATGATTTAATTACTTAGTTAACACAGTTTTTTGCAACACAGACTCAGCCTTGGTAGCACTTTACTTGCTTGTGGCAGGCTGTCAGATGCAAAAGGGGTGGGTATCAGAGGGAGGAACATGATGACAGAGGGAGAAAGAAACAGCTGGTTTTTATGCCCCCCTCCCAAAACTAATTTATCAGAACTGGTTTATCTAATGTTAAGGTTATATTGACCAATGAGTCTTTGTTACAGTCAGTGTGTGCCTTCAGTAGGCTGTTTATAAATGAAAGAATCTGTTGTATATGTTCTCTCTCTATTAACAAGTCAGTGGCTTGGTTCAGACTTAACATGAAACCAGGTATGAGTTTGCAAATGATCAGTCAAATCCTGGTTTCCTTCATGAAACATGGGGCTCATGGCCTCCAGCCCTCCACTCTGTAGCTGTGGAAGGTGGTGCTGGAAGAATGATCCATGACCGAGATAGAACATCTTCATTCACACAATATGTGAAACTGTAACTAACTAATGATAGTAATCCAGCTTCAACCCATGGTTTCAGATGCTGTTTTGACAGACCCTAACTGTAGTTAGTTAGAGAGTCTCACATTCAGACACACTAACCATAATTAGTTTAATTAAACCACAGTTCCGTGTGATATCTGAATTGAGTTGTTATTAAGTGAGAGTATGAAAGGAAGAAAAAATTTCTGTCTGTCCCTATATTGCCACTCAGATACAGATTTTCCTTAGTTGGACAGTTGTGAGCTTATTTGGTGGGAGGGTTTGTCTTTTGGAAATTCACCATGGGGGAAAATACACCATATTTTGTTAGAGTTTGCCCAGCTCTCCGCTTAAGATAACTTTGATTCTTTTTCTTCAGGAGCACTTGCATTCCCTCTTAACTTTGTCATTATCTCTGTATCAGGTTATTGCTCGTCTAAGACATCCTTGAAGATTTTGGGCTGTTCTGGAACGCTATTGTCTACCATTTATTGCTACATGCTTTGCATGTAGCAATTCAACACACTGCATGCACATTTTACAGAATTCTATTTTGGGACAGATTTCTTGTACTTTTTTTTGTGAAGATATCTTCTGGGACTAGATCAAAAGCCTTGCTGAAGTCCAAGCATACAATATCAGCTGCATCCCATTTGTTCATTAAACTTAGTACTTTATTGAAGAAAGAAGCTAGGCTGGTAATAGCATGATTTTTTTTCTTACTGAAAGTGTGCCAACTGCCAGTAATTACTCAGCTTTTCACTAGATGGTTACAAACAGTTATTTGTTATATCTTTCCTGGTATAAAAGTCAAAATACCTTGTCACGCTCGGGTTTACGAGGGGTCCCGAGTCGGTCGTGGGTCAAATCCAGGATGCTTTGACGAATACCATTGGTCCAGGTTTCGCCTCAGATTTGTTCTCGGTCAAGTTAATTTCACTTGCCACAACAGAGCGTGTTCGCTTAGACGAGTGCGAGTGGATAAGTCTCCCTCCTCTCCGTCTCTTCACAAACCAACCCTTTTTTCCTCCCTGGCTTCACCTGTGTGGCTCTTTTATTTGTTCGGCCTCCACACCTGTTTTGCCCACCACCCACTTCTTAAAGTAACCGAGCCACCAGCCGGGGCTCCAAGGGATTCTGGTCTCTTTGTTCCACCCACCAACCCTGTCTCCAGCGGTCGGGTCCCTGATGTCCTGTCCAATTCGTCCCGCGCCCTCGACCCCCTCCCTTCTTAAGACTGTTGCCTCTCTGTGGACATTAGGCCAATATCCCGGGACCTCCTGGGAAAAGGCCTCGAACCGTTTTCTTTACAGTGGCGAGTGCTAAGTGGGTGGTTTCCTGCATAGTCAGGAGGGGTTGGCTTCTCCCTCCTGACTTACCTGTAATCACTTTGTGCTGCTTTTGAAGTTTTTTGAAGTTAGTTATATATTTCCTTTTTCTAGTCCAGGATCCTGGGGAATAAGTTTCACCCAGAAATTCCCAGTGCATGTCTGCTTGACAGTTTGCAGGGCAGACCTGGAATGCACCCAAGAACATTGCATCATGTAGTTAAGCTCTCAGCCGTTTCAGGTTGTGTTGACCAGTGCATATGCTTACCTGATGACTACAAAATCAAATGTGATTTTCTGTCGATGGGTAAAAGCCATTACAAACCAGACTTTTGACAGAGGCAATTTGACAGGCCACTGTGTGCTGAATCAACAGTTGCTAATATATCAAATTAATTTTATGCATGTGTGAAATAGCCTCTAAGTAACCACATATAGACAGATGCTGTTTTTGTGTGTGCACATGTGTGCATCTCAGTGAGAATGGGAATCTTATTTATAAAAGCTGGAATATGATCAGAATTTCCATGTAAACTATACTTATTTCTGTGTAGACTTGGTCCTTTGTGTACATATTGATTCTATATTGTGTTTCTAAGTAAGTACAATTTTAGTGAAGGAAATTAGACAGTGAATAATTCAGATGTTTAATAATTCAGGCTTCTCCTTCTCATTTGAGCAGTGCACCCTTTGCATTTCTAATGTCTGCAACCCCTGCTTCTCACAAGCATTATGGCTTTTAGTTTGTCCAAAAATATTTTATATTTCATTGACAGTCATCCATCATAACCTATCTTTCCACTTTCAGTTGTGTTTTGAGCTTAAAATCTTTTTAAAAGCTTCCCATACATTTTTTTTTTAATTTTTCCTTTGGTCCTTTTTACCTTGGGGGATTTTGCAAAGTTAGTCTTTGTACACATGAAAATCTGCTTTTTTAAAATATAAAGTCTTGGTTTTGTTGCTCATCCTATTGTACAGCCATAATCTTTTAATTTCATCTCTTTAGTTAATGTAACAGCTATTTTTGATTAATCTGTTTATATAATACAGGAAATTTTACTTGGAAAATATGCAAGCTGAGAAAACAGTGATTTTTTTTTTTTAAGAACGTAGCATGGAGCATTGTTTCTAACAGATTTGTGAACTGTCTCTTTGTTAGCTGAGGTTAAATGAAGCTACAAATCACATTTTTCTTGGAATGTCCCTCCCAGGCAGTCTTATGAGAAAAGTCTGTACTTGTATGCATTTTATTTTATCTTCATTTTCCTCTCTTAATAGATTGCTTGTTTTGTGACTGTATTTTTTAAAATGTTATTCACAGTTCATTGGTGTTTTACCACACAAAGCCGTACATAGGGTTGGACAGGGCTTTTTTGGTAGAAAAAGCCCAGCAGGAACTCATTAGCATAATAGGCCACACCCAGAAGCAGAAACTCATTAGCACATTAGGCCACACCCTGAAAATGTAATTCATTAACATAATAGGCCACACCCCGTGCCTTCCTTTGGCTTGCTCGGGCGCCCCATGGCTGCGGGGAGCCTGGGCAAGCCGGCCCCTGGACTGGCTGGGGAAGGCATGGGGAGGCACTTAAATGCTTCCCCGATCCTTCCAGGGCCCCTCCTGGCCCACCCGCCTCGGAGTCACCGTGGGTGTGTGTCGCTCTCCAGGCCTTCCCTCTGTAGGCACGCACGCAGAGGTTTTGGCTGTAGTGGGCGTGGCCAACTTTGAAGCCAGCCAGAACTCCATTCCTGTGCGTTCCTGCCCAAAAATAGCCCTGGGGTTGGATCCAGCCAGCTTTTTTACTCAGTCTGCCCAACTGCTCTCCTTTCTACAGCTTCTATTTCAAGTGGCTTTTGTGCATTCAGGCCCCATGATCTCCAGTATAACCTTTTTGGATGGTTAACAGGAATCTGTCCTTCCTTTTTCACCAGCAAGAAAGCTGGTTAGGTCCAACCCACAGAGTATGTACAAAACTGTGAGGTCACACAGTGTATTTTATATTTCCATAGTAAATGTGTTTAGGATTGCACTTACTTGGTAATAAATTTTACTTAGATTTACTTCCAAGTAAATATGCAGAGGAGTGTTCTCCATGGTTTTGATTTTATACACACTTATTGAGGTGTTAGCCCCTCTGTCAGTTAAATGTATTTGCATTCCCAAGTGTTCAAGGAGGTAGAAATATGCTTTAGCCAAAGTATGTGAGTCTTTAGAAATGCTCTTTAGAAAGTTCCATGCAGAATTCCATTGCTGGTAAGAAATAGGAATGGGTATTCACATAGCATTGCCAATTCAGCAGTTCAAGATTCAGGAAATGAAGAATTAGGCAGTGGAGGCTGGGGCGAAAGTACACATTACAACAAACAAATGTGCATTTTGTCCTTGCTTTGGAACTGCAGTGGCTTCCAACTTACCAGTGAGGCTGCCACTGACCTGAAAGGGTTCTGCTTGACTGCTGCAGATGAGGTTGTTCCACCATAATGAAGCCGCAATCAGACTGGCTCCGCCCACTCCCCCTGAGCAGCCTCCTGTTCCCTCCCTTGTACCAGTTGCTTGCGGGTCAGATAAGAACCCTGGACAGGCTGCTTCTGGCCCCCCGGGCCTCATGTTTGACACCCCTGTGACACAGAGGAAGAACTGATTGTGTAGGAAGAAAGATGAGAAAAGTGGAAATGGCACTGTCTGGCAGATTTGCCTTGTGATCTCCAACATGGATATGTTGTTGATTGCCTTAAAATTCCAAGCCTCTGCTCATAAAAATCTTATGTGGTTCATTTCACAATTAGTAGATTATTAAATGTCTGCTGGGTGAGCATTGCTCATCTTTGGATAGATTCAAATCTTTGACACAGTCACTGCCCAGACAGAAATGTGATTTTCATCATGAATTGATGCCTTAATTTAGATTTAATAAGGCACTTTATGGTCCATTAATTAAGCCTTTATGCAGAGTGCTTAATGCCAAAGCATGCTTTAATGCAGAACTGCATCTGTCAAGGAAGAGACAGAGGTGAAACATGTTGGTATCACCCAAAATGACTTTAGATACATTCATGAGTGAGAAGCCTTTGTTATCAGACTGAATGGCAATCATGGTGTCTTGGGGCAAACTGATATGTGTTCCAATCTAATAAGTAGCAGATCCTGCTTTCTTTCTTTGTTGCTTTTGCTCCAAACAATTTGAGTTGATTAAGTATTAGGCTTCCCCCCCACATAAATTGTAGTTTTGGCTAACAATTCCAAGTGGCAGGGTAAAGTCATCTGGAAACCATGCTGGCAGCAGGCAGAATAGGTATTAAGTCCTGACTTGATTTTAGAACACTACTGATGAATTGTAGCCACTTTCTGTCTGCATTCTGGTCCTGAATGTGTGTGACAGTAGCATCTATTACGTATGTGCTTTAGCTCACATCCATGTCTATTTGCTAGGACGTATGTCTGCAATGCTCAGAGGGCGGGAAGAAACTGTTGCAATGTATCTTGTGCTACCAGAATGCCAGAAGCGAGCTGACGGCTTCCTCTGTGCAGCAGCCATAAAATATAGACCATCTCTTGAATAATACATTGGCATTTTATTAACTAGCCGTAGCATGAGCTTTGGTTAGTTATTTTTTCCCCTTTTCCCTTCCTCTAGTTCATGCTAGTGAGGCAATGTTGTCTCATCTTAAATTATTGTTAATAATCAGTTGAAGTAGCTGTGTGCAGTAAAGGGCAAGAATATGAAGACTTTCCCAGCTGTGTTCCTTGTACTGCGCTGTTCATTGCTGCCATCCAAATATATACGTATTCTGGCTTCTCCTTAAAAATACATGGAACACAAAACAGACCGTGGGATTATGGTTCTAAATTTAAAGGAACTCTGAAATAAATCTACTTCAGATAGTTCAGCGAGGCGAACATAAGTGCATGGCTGTAGCCGAATATCTACAGATAAGACTACTGCTCTGCTTCCTTAGAACATAGACTGTTCCCCTGTACCTTAACATGGCAGCATTTCCATGAAGTGAAACTGAGACAAGATGAACATAAAAACTAACACAACAGTGGAAAAGCCATTGACCCCTTTATATAAGAACATAAGAGACGCCAATGTTGGATCAGGCCAAAGGCCCATCCAGTCTAACACTCTGTGTCACACAGTGGCCAGAAATACCAGGTGCCATCAGGAGGTCCACCAGTGGGGCCAGGACACTGACCCCTTTACATATTGGAGACCCAGTTATCTACCAAAATGGAGTATTGAACCCCACAAAAATGATTGATTGTGATGCTGTCTATAAGAAGAACAGATGAGACGTGGAAAGCATTTTGAGCCAGTAATGGATGAAACAACAGAAAATGGACATAAGCCTAAATGGATACAGAGAAACTAAAAAAGTCAGTAGGAATGAAACTTTTGTGGCATGACAGTACTAAGATTTTAGGGAAGGTTTTGGGTATGCCTGTGACTGTATCCATAGGCAGAATGATAATAAAAAGATATTATCAGATGTAGATGACTCTGTTTTTTTAAAGGCAGATGTAATGACGGCAAGAGCCAAAGAGTTCCAGTTACAGAGAATACTTGAATTGAAACCTATGGAACAGCCATTTTAGATTAGTTGTTGGAAGTGTAGTAGGATTTGTACCATGTTAAGTAAAGTTTGTTGGTTCCACAGTTCAGTCTCCTGGGGCATCATTTTATAAAGTTTGAGGCAGCAATTATTACAATACCAGCCTCAGGAAAAAGGTCGAGACAGAAAGTTGGTGATTGTGAAAAAAGGAAGCAAGAGATGGGAAGGAGAGAGCGATGTTTAGAGTAATTCGTGGGCTCAAGCAAACAGAGATTTCAAGGCAATATTTGAATAATTAATTAATGACCAGAGGGAAGAATCTGTCTCTTGGACTTATGAAAAATGCATTGTGTGAGTTTTGGTGAGCAGTCTGCTCTCTCTCCCTTCCTCCTGTCCTCATTCCCTCTTGGACTAAATGATTGATTTCAAGCACCCACTCTGCTTGCTTCCAGCACTGACACAGTTGTCTGCCGTGTCACTGAAAGAATTTCTAATGCTACAGATTAGTGACTGTTGGAGGACTATATACAGCTCTGGTCATCTCATGTCAAAATAAAAACAAACGAACTGGAAAAGGTATAGAAAAAACCCAACAGTAATTATTATGGATATATAACATTACTCATGTAGGTAGTAGATAAAAATAAGGATGTTTTGGGATAGGAAAATAGTGAATGGGTGAATTCAGCGGAACTGTTTTGTGTGGTTTGGAACAACAAAGACCAGGGAATGTTGCTCAACTCCCTCCCCGAAATGGAAGGGAGATGCTAGATGTGGTCACACCCAAGAGGGCACATGCAGTGCAGAGCATGGTGAGAGCAGCATAGGTGGAAGCCACATAAAGGACCATGACAGTAACTCCAACCTTTTTGACCCACTTTTGGGCAAGGCCTCTCCTGTCCATCTGCTCCTGGCAGGCAGCATCCCTCACCAGCTCGTACTACCATGTAATATAAGAACCAGGATGCACCTTCTGAAATAAATAAATAAATGCGCAAAATATTTAAAACAAAAGGGAAGCAGTTGCCCTCCACTCAGATAACTCATGAAAGATAGGATCCTCTGAAATTGGTAGGAGATCTAATCTCCTGCATAACATGTGGTTTTTCTCATTCTTAATATAAAACATCTCCTTATATTTACCTACCTATTTCTGTTAGAGGCAAGATGGTGGACCTGTTGACTTTTGGTTTGATTAAGGCTCTGCTTACATTTTTGCAGTTGGAAAGTAGCACAGTACTGTATCTTACTCATCCCCTGACTGTCTCTATTTGTTTCTTTATGTGGGTACTGGCAGTGATGAAGTGGATTACATGCTGTATTATACTCTAAGTTCAACAATGAATCTGAGTGAAATGTTTTGTGAGAAAAACTCCATAACATTTCCCTGGTATTCTGTATCTGTCCGATATTTGGGTTGATCATTAGTCTCACTTTTGTCCCTTGTGGTGGTATTGGGTGTTTAGAGAGAGAAGAAATTTTATTTTTATTTTTCTTTTACACTTGATTCAGCTCCTCTTTGGTTTTAGTGTACAGGCCCAGGGGTGGATGAAGTAGAATAACCTGCCCACAGAAAATCTACATAACTTGGATCCCACATTTTAAGTGATGGGCAAAAAATGCATCTCATGATGAAATGGACTAGAGAATCCCTGACAGAAGCGAGTTGTTACTCTAATTTTTCAGCATGGTGTCCTGTTTCCCCTTTTCTCCTAGTAGTTCAACCATTTAACAGTGCAAATAGCCAGTTTTAGCTGTTGTGGGGTGATTCAGAGTTGCCATGGCAATGAGGCCTGCCTCTCCAAATTAGGACATTTTCCTGATGCCTTTTCCTACACAAGGTTTTCTCCTGTATCATTTCTGTCCTT
This sequence comes from Gekko japonicus, assembly GCF_001447785.1. Taxonomy (NCBI): domain Eukaryota; kingdom Metazoa; phylum Chordata; class Lepidosauria; order Squamata; family Gekkonidae; genus Gekko; species Gekko japonicus. The sequence goes on along the minus strand of NW_015163660.1, from coordinate 98,296 downwards.
TGCTATATTCTTTCTTCTTGACGTCTGAAGCTCTGAATGCTGCCTACTTTTCTTCTCATCCCTTGAAAAGGATCATACTTTATCAGTCTGAATTAATTCTTATGACGCTTGTGCTGAAACAGGTAGCTGGGCTGAATTTTGCTGTGTGCAGTTTTAGCTTATTTATGCTGGGTTAAACTGAAGTGACAGTGGTGAACCAGCTTCCTTGTGCTCAGGAGACTGCAAGGGGAAAACACACACACAAACACAAAACACATTAAATTTGCAGATGACACCAAATTGGGAGGAGCACAGAATGCACTAGAAGATAGAGATAGAATTCAACGAGATCTGAACACGATGGAAAAGTGTGTAGATGTGAAAGATGCAATTGAACAAGGATTAGTGCTGAGTTCTAAATCTGGGTAACAAATATGAGGAACACATACTGGGTGGGGGATATACTTCTGGGTAGCAGTGCGTGTGAACAAGATCTTGGTGTACAGGTGTACCATTAGTTAAATATGAGCAGCCAGTGTGATGCAGTAACATAAAAGGCTAATGCGATCTTGGGGTGTATCAACAGAGGCATAACATCCAAATTGCAAGATGTCATAGTCCTGCTGTACACTGGATTAGTTAAACCGCACCTGGAGTATTGTGCACAGTTCTGGAGGCCTCACTTCAAAAAGGATGTGGACAAAATAAAGCGGATACAGAGGAGAGCGATGAGAATGATCAGGGGCCTGGAGACCAAGCCCTATGAGGAAAGGCTGAAGGACCTGGGAATGTTCAGTCTGGAGAAGAGGAGGTTGAGAGGGGACATGATTGCTCTCTTTAAGTATTTGGAGGGCTGTCACGTAGAGGAGGGCAGGGAGCTGTACCTGTTGACAGCAGAGGATAGGACTTGGAATAATGGGTGGGAAGGTACCTGCTGGATATTAGGGAAAACTTTTTTACAGTAAGTTGTTCGACTGGAATCAGCTACCTAGTGAGGTGATGAACTCCCCTTCACCGGCAGCCTTTAAGCAGCGGCTGGACAAACCCTTGTCAGGGATGCTCTAGGCTGATCCTGCATTGAGCAGGGGGTTAGACTAGATGGCCTGTATGGCCTCTTCCAACTCTGTGATTCTATGATTCTATGACAGTGGCTTGTTTACAAGGAATGGAGAGTTAGTGGAGGATTCAATTTTAGCAATCCCATATGACCTCAGTTTTTCATGCTATGTGGCAAATAAGGCAGAGGTAGATACTTAGAGCTGGGGGCAGCTGTTGCCTGCAAAAGTGAGAGGTGCTACAAGTCCACCTACTGCCAGGCTAGTCCCACAATATCTTCATTTAGTTCCACCCACCCAAAGTGTCTCCCATTCAGTCCATCCCAGTTCCACCAAGGGAAGCCCTCCAACTGGCTGTAACAAATAAATTGAACTACCATGTCCAGAGGCAGTATAGCTCTGAACAGGAGATGCTGTGGACAAACAATGATTACTGTTGCCTGTCTGTAAGTCTTCCAGAGGCATTTGGCAGGTCACTGCTGGAAACAGATGGAGAAAATGACATGCCATACACCGCAAGCTGAGTACTGGCTCCAGGTTGAATGCCAGATCAGGATCAAGGTTTTGGTATTGATCTTTAAGGCCATAAACGGTCTGGGACCAACATATCTTCAGGACTGCTTCTTCTGGTATGTCCCCCAAAGAGCATGATGCTCAGCAGAGAAAAATCTTCTGGTAATCCCTGACCCGAAAGCTATCTGGCTGTCCTTGGCCTGAGCCAGGGCTTTCTCTGTCCTGACTCCAACCTGGTGGAACTCTCTGCCTAATGACATCCATGCCTTGCAGGACCTAGTACAGTTCCACGGGGATTGCAAGGCAGAGATGTTCTGCCAGGTTTATGGTTGAGGACAGCAATGGTTTCTTACTCAGTTTGGCCCCTCCTCGCCTTTTCCCCTAAGGGGCAAGAACGATAACTCTGGCCCATCCTGGTACCATCTGGAATGGATTGAATCTGTTTTACTGTTTTTAACTTGTTTTAAACCTAACTGGAATATATTTTCATGAAATGTGGTATATCGCCCTGAGCCCCAAGTATGGGGGAGAGTGGTTTAAAAATCTAATTTTATAAGTAAGTAAATAAATAAAAAAAACTGAGTTGAGGGTTGATTGTTGTGTGTCTTACTTGCAAGGGCTTTTTTAGGGTAAATATGGTGATGCAGCTGAGAGAAATAATTTGCTGAAGGCCACAAAGGGAGGAAGAAGTGGCTTCTGAACCCTGAACATTAGACTCTCTAACTAAATTCTCCATCAGTTAATTCCCCCCAATTAATTTCCTATGCAGATCCCACCAATCAACACTCCTTCAGACAATTTCTTTAAAAAAAAATTGCCCCTGAATTAGAATTTTCCCCATTATTTTCTCTGCCAGTGTGCCAAGAGCTCTTCTTCAGTGCTGCCCGATCATCTGTTTTGCACCCTCCAGTTTAAATGGAAAGGACTCAGAAAGCAACAAAGGGGTGAAATTTAAAGTGGGCAGCTGCTATGTAATCAGCAGCAGCAAAATGGGCCAGCTAGCCTAAAAAAATCAATCCACATAATTCCTTTCATTTGGACCAACCAAATAACACATAACAATGTGTGAGCTACTGCCTGCCTCTACTACAGTAACCCTCCAGTCTGCTCTACCTTACAAACTTGTGGATGGCAATGCAGGTTCTGGTTCCCGAATGGGGCCTGGCAGGAAGTAAGGTCTGCAAGCTATTTTTTGCTTCTTGTCACATCAAGACCCCTCTTGGGACTTTTGGGGGCTGATGCTTTCACTGCTCTTTACTGGAACAAGCCCAGATTGGCCTTTATCCTCCAAGGTGGATTCATACCCCATATTGGACTTGCGCTTCAGCCCGATTCTCACCCAGCCCATTTGTGTAGACATTTTGCAACAGGCAGAGAGCTGCAGTCTGAGGCAGTGTTCAATACTGCAATTTGTATTTACCTTAACTTGACATTTGTAGGCAACTGAGGTGGGGAAAGAAGCCTTCTTATGAATTCTTGAATTGTCTGACATTTTCATGTCTCGACGTAATCAGTGTCTGTTGGTCATAGCTTTCTGTCTGATGACATGCTAGGAGTGCTCACTGACTGCACCAGAATTCTTTTGCATTCTCACTTTCAGGGGAGGGGAAAGCACATGACTGTTGCTTGGAGCCTGGTTCAGTCTGCAAGATGAAGAGGAGCGGCTGTGTCACAGAAGACACTCCAGCACTGGCCTTGACAAATGCTGCATTAGCACTTTCCTGATCCCCCCATTGAGGCATTGAAGAAAGGAGAGATCAAATGGGGTGAAGGAGACAAAATCAGAAGCCTTCTGTAACCGCAGTACAGGTGGAAATGCTTCTTAAGGGGTTGATCCAACCCAAATGATTCTACAGCTGCTTCCAGTGATGGGCTAATCTCCATAGATTTGGTGAGCCAGTTCCAAAAGTTTAAATGCTTAGTCAGACCTTTCTGATTTGAAGAGGGGCTGGCAGTTGGCCAAGAACAGACTTTTCTTAAACAATTTCCAGTGCTTCATTATTAAAGGTGTGCTTGAAGTACTCTGAAAATATATATTTTTTCCTCAACACATTGCTACCTTGACTTTCCATGTCCCATCTGGCATGCGGGGGCAACCACAATAGTGAAGTGGCTAGGGACTGAAGAGTGACTTGCTGGTCATCTCTTATATCAGTTTAATCTCTGCCTATATTTGCAGAGACATTTTCATTCTGCCCAACTATTTTGTGCTGTGGTCCTGCTCTCTTAAATTTGCAAGCTGGTAAACTACAGATGTTGAAAGTGAATGGGAGATGTAGTAAGAAGTGGGAAATATGAGCTTTAAAATACCTGTAAGTGAGAGGAAAGGAAACAGAGAGAAAAATGTAGACAGAGTAATAGTTCCAAGATACTGTAAAAGATTTCTAAAAGATCATATAAATTATATGATTTTAATGTATTGGTATACTATAATAGTTATAATAGTTTAATTTATTGGTATACTATAATACTCAGCTTGAAAGCTAAGCAGGGTCAGTCTTGGTAAGTATTTGGATGGGAGACCACTAAGGAATACCAAGATTACTAGGTAGAGATAGGCAATGGCAAACCACCTCTGAACGTCTCTTGCCTTGAAAACCCCATAGGGCCAACTTATGTTGCCTGTGACTTGACAGGAAAAAAAGTTGTGCAAAACCTAAATGAATGTACAATGTAAAGAAAATGTAAAGATAGAATTAAGGGCTCCTTTGATTTTAACATTATGTGCTTATGAATGGTATTTATATACTTCATTCATTTATTTTGTTTATTAGCCGTCTTTCTTCTTGGCATAAAATAGATTGCATAAAAACATAAAACCATTTTTTTAAAATAAAATTTTATTGATTTTCTTACTACCCACTACAAATCTAAAAAACTACAAAAGAGAGTAACAAGGAACTTTGATAAGTTATTCATATGCTTTAGATATATGTCTACATGATAAAAATTACATTCAGATATTTAAATTATACTAAAAGTATTCAAATAGAAAAAACATAAAGGCATTTTTGGTGTTATAACACAACTGGATAATAATATGTGTTCATTGGATGTCAACACAGGCAATCTCAGATCTTCACTTAGGTTTCTTCTTAGCTTTTCTTCTTCTTTTGCCAGGGGATTTACTTTAAAGGATTTAGCTGCTCCTAAGTCGGAATCAGTGTCAGAGTAAAAAATTTCACCCAAAGACATGGAAGTAGCTGTGGAAGATGAACTCTCTGTATCAGATTTCTGTTGTTCGCTGTTTTTCCCCGTTTCCTTTCTCTGCTCCATTTCTTTGTTTGATCGGGGTTTGTTGTTGTTTAAGAAAGAGTTCTGCTTTTAATAAAGAGTCAGTCTTTTCCTTCTTCTCATTGAAGTTGAATATAAGTCCTTCTGGAAAAATCCATCTATACTGGACATTGTACTTTTTAAGAAATACTGTAATATTTCTGTATTGCTTCCTTGCGTATTTCGTATGAAACATCTTTCAATATTTTTATCTCCTCTTCTTGAATTTTGACTGCTGTAGCTGTAGTTGCTTTAAGTATTAAGTCTCTTGTTGATCTTTTTGAAAATTTCACAAAAATTTCCCCTGGGAGATTATTATTTTAAACAAACTGAATAAGTTCTGTAAATCATATCAATATCACTTGTATTAATTCAGGTTTGTTATTAATTAAGGGGGCCATTGCTTCGCTTATGATTTCTCTTAAGTTCTCATCCTTTTTCTCTGGCACCCCGTGAAATCTCAAAATATAAAGAGATCTTTCCATTTGTAGCTGTAATAGTTGTTGCTTTTCAGAAGCTCTTTCTTTTTCTACAATGTCCATTCTTTGATCTATTTCTTTGGTCTTAATTTCAACCTTTTTTATCTTTTTGGTTGACTTCTCTGATTTGCCTGTAGTTTCTTTGAGCTCTTTCTGTAAAGTATCAAATTTCTGATTGATGTTCGTCAGCTGGTCCAGCAGGGGCACATGGCTTCAGAAATTGTGTGACTAACTCGCTGGTATTTTCTGGTCTTGTGACTGGTGATGCTGTGCTGGTATTTCCTGCAGAACCTCTGCCTCTAGATGCCATTTCCCCCCCTTGTTGAGACATTGTTTATACTTTGGTAAAAGTTCATAGAAGTTCTAAGATCTTTTCTATGCTGTAGATAATTGGCCCAGATGTATTCCACTTTGAATAGAGTGGTTAATAGTTTAAGCCCGGCATGCTTCTTTATGCTGTAGTTTCGCTACTGGGTAGGGTTCTTCCTCTGTGAGCCCCCCCTTCTCTTTGGAACTATGCCGTTTCGCTGTGCCAATATTTATTCACCACCCTTTTTATATATGTCTTTCTGTTTGCAACTTAACTCACTGTTTCTTTCGTCGCTGAATCGCTTTGACATGTAGATCAATCTTTTTAGTTAAGTCCTTGTACACTCTGGTCCGGTAACGTCTCTAAGCACCATTTCTGGCCTTGGAGCAGCGGGACCTTTCGGAGCAAAAAGGAGCTCACTTTCCCCAAGCCGGAACTTTGGGAGCGGCCGCTTCAGCACTCTAGGCTAGAAGCTCCCTTCAAGAGCTTCTTGGGAAGGTTGGGACCAGCTGATCCCCCTCCCTGCCGCCCTGATCTGACTCACCCCATCAGAGCTTGATGGGGTGCTACCGTCGCGAGTCACCGTCCACTGGAAGTCTCACAAAACCAAAATTTAAAATCACAATTTAGAACTGCTTTAATCAAATGCAGCCCTAAATAAAACCATCTTCCGCTGCCTCCTAAAGATCACACCTGCTTATGGGATTATCACTGAAAAAATCCATCTCTCATATACCCCACCAAACAAGCTTCTTTGATTGATGGGTCAGTCAGGAGGGCCTCTGCCTGTGATCTTAATTCCTAGGCGGGAACATATGGGAGAAGATGGTCCTTCAGATCCCCCAGTCCCAAAACTAACAGCTTGAATTAGGTTCAGGAATGAATGGCTAGCCATTGTGATTGCTGCAATATTGAGTTCCTATGGTCCCAAGAGCAGGCCCCTCCCGGCGGTCTGTACTAGATGCATCTTTTGAACAATTTTTAGGAATAACCTCAAGTAAATCACATTGCAATAGTCCAGCCTAGATGTATCTAAGGCATGGATCACTGTGGCTAGATCTAACTGACCTGGTAATGGATACAGCTGACACATCAACCAAAGCTGGGCAAAAGTACTCCAAGCCACAACAGCCACCAGGTTTTCTAAAGTGACTACTGTGTTGAGCAGCACAGCACAAGCTGTGAACCTGGATTTACAAGAGAACTCCTTAGGGGAGTATCACCCCATCTAAGACGAGAGAGATTTATCACCCCATCTAAAATCAGAGTCTACCTTACTACTAACCCAGAGAACCTCTGTCTTGTCAGGGTTAAGCTTCATCTTGTTCACCCTCATCCAGCCCATTGACTCCAAGTACTGGTTTGAAACATCAACACCATCCTAGGAATTAGGTGGAAAAGAAAGGTAGGGCTGGGCATCATCCACATATTGACACCGCAGCCCAAAACTCCTGATTACATCTCCCTGTGGCTTTGTGTAGATATTAAATAGCATGGGGGGATAAAATCAGATCTTGCAGAACCCCACAGGTCAGTGGACATAGGGCAAAGTGGGAATTCCCAGAGTAGCACTGCCTTCTGAGTCTGCTCCCCCGATAGGGCTCAAACCACTGTAATGTGGTGCACCCCAGTCCCAGTGCTGAGAGGCAGCTCAGTAGGATACTATGGTTGAAAGTATTAAGGGCTCTGAGGGATCCAGCAAAACTAGATTGGCTGTATCCCCTCTGCCTAGTTCTCGGTAGAGGTCATCAAGCAAAGCAACCAAAGCAGTTTCTGTTCCAAATCCTGGCCTGAAGCCAGACTGAAATGGGTCCAGAAAATCAGTCTCTTCCAAGAGTCTCTGGAGTTAAGAAGTAACCACATGCTCAAGCACTTTGCCCTAGAATGGAAGACTGGAGACTGGCTGGAAGTTCTCCAACATAGTAGGTTTTAGGGAGTTTTTTTCTAAAACAGGTCTAATCGCTGTTTCCTTGAGCATGGGTAGTATAAGCCCCACCCTCAAGGAAGGATTTACCACTCCCCTTATCCATTCAGCCACGAAGGGAACTGTCGAGAACACAAGTGGTAGAGTCTCACCTCTCTAAGGATATTATCCACATCCTTGGGCTCCACAAGCTGAGAGGTATCCATATAAATTGGACAAGCAGATGCCAAAGGTACATCATCTGAACATGCATCTGCACCAGAATCTAACCCAGAGTGGATCTGGGTAATTTTGTTTGCAAACTAAATAGCAATTGGTCACAGCAGGTCATTGTGTGGTCAGAATACAGCTCCCAGTGGTGGCTACAAGCATGGACGGCTTCAAAAGGGAATTAGATAGGCATATGGAGCAGAGGTCCATCAGTGGCTATTAGCCACAAGGTATAGATAGGGGCTCTGGGGCAAGTGATGCTCTGTCTTCTTGGTGCTTGGGGGGGGCAACAGTGGGAGGGCTTCTAATGTCCTGGCCCCACTGGTGGACCTCCTGATGGCACCTGGTATTTTTGGCCACTGTGTGACAGAGTGTTGGACTGGATGGGCCTTTGGCCTGATCCAACATTGGTGTCTCTTATGTTCTTATAGCAATGTTACATGGAAATTAATAATCCACATTAGGGGTGTGCAAAAAAACCCCCCGTCCCGATTCAGATTCGGCCGAATCGGGCAGAATCAATTTCGGCCGGCAGAAAGACTCCTGCATGTCAATTTCGTCAGTACCAGCCCATTCTGGAGTCTTTTGCCAGCTGAATGTCAATTTTGGCCCCATTATATCCTATGGGCCATTGAAGTCAATGGCAAAAACATAGTGTATATTATGGGGGCTGGAGGGGAGGGGGTTTGAGGGAGAGGCTCCTAACTTGCAGTGTAGCTGCTGGAGCTTCTTCCCAAGATACCCACCAAGTTTCAAGAACATTGGACCAGGGGGTCCAGTTCTATGGGCCCCCAAACAGGTTGCCCCCATCCCCTCCATTGTTCTCTATAGTGGGGAAAAAGTTACTTTTCCCCACCATAGAGAACAATGGAGGGAATGGGGTTAACCCTCAGAATATACCGTATGTTTTCACCATTGACTTCAATGGCCCACAGGGCATAATGGGGCCGAATTGCCGCTGAAATTTGGCGGCAATTTGGCGGCAGGCCGAATCAGATCAGAGAATCTGAATCGGCCTGCAGCAGCCCGAAAGAGGCCCTAATCCACATCACTTTTCGTGCTGAAACTCTTAGCAGACCAGGCCGAAATCTAAGAACCCGTTCATAAACCCTCTGGGAAATGTTGCAGTCAATATGTAATGATTCCAAATTAGGGATGGGCACAAACCGGAAAAATACGGTTCGTGTTGTTTCATAGCCAGACCAGAAACTGAACCACAAAACAAATCAAACCAGCACAAGGTAACCAGATTGAACCAAATCATGGTTCATGCCCCTGCAGTCCCTTTCATTGGGTTTTCAGAAAGCCCAAAAAACAGTTGAGCAGCTTTAAAGGGACTGCAGAAGAAAGTCCAAAATAGCTGAGTGTCAGGGAGCAGGCTGCTCCTTGCTGCTCAGTGTCAGCTATGCTGCCATGGGGGTTGGGGAGGTCAGTTGTATTCTAATTGCCTTTGCATTCCTTCTGTGCATTCCAAGCAAGCTCATTTCATTCCGTTTGCCTCCCTACCCACTGCAAAAGTGTTGGCCAAAGCATTCGTGCTTCACGTTGTATGGTTGCACATGCTCCTGACCAAGGTGGTCTCCGACCGGGGAACTCAGTTCATTTCTCGGTTCTGGGGGGAGCTCATGAAACTGATGGGGGTGGAAAGGGGCCTGAGCATCGCTTACCACCCAGAAACCGACAGACAAATGGAAAGGGTGAATCAGACTTTGGAACAATATATCCGTTGTTTTACTAATTATCAACAGGACAACTGGGTCGAGCTGTTACCCCTTGCCGAATTCTGTTATAACAACACGTGTCACTCCTCTATTGGGATGTCTCCATTTAAGGCACTGTATGGTTATGACAGCCTGCCTGTCCCGTTTCTGGAAGGGGACAATGACTTGGGGCCAGGGGATGCTGCTCAGTGGTGTAAACACTTGAGGGACTCTTGGCCTCTTCTATGTAAAACTTTAAATGCTGCCAAGGAAGCGTACAAATGTCAGGCTGATAAGAGAAGGGTGAAGGGTTGGGCTCTACAGCCTGGGGACTCGGTCTATATATCTACGAAGAACATTCAGATGCTGCACCCTAGTCAGAAGCTAGGGTGGAAGTACATTGGGCCGTTTCCAGTGAAAAGGGTAATCAGTGATGTAGCCGTGGAACTGGAGTTGCCTAAAAACTTGAGAAAATTGCATTCTGGGTTTTATTTCAGCCTCCTGAAGAAGGATTCCGGTTCCAGTACTTGGCGTCCTTTGAAACCTGTACCCCCTCCGATCTTGATTGAGGGCGAGGAACATTATGAGATTTCTAAAATTCTGGACTCTAAGATCAAACATAGAAAGTTGATGTATTTGGTAAATGGGTGGATTTCGAAACCCAGCACCCCGAGTGGGTGAAAGTAGGGGATATTTGGGCCCCTCGGCTGTTGCGGAAGTTTCATCAGGACTTCCTGGACAACCCGGGAGATCTCCCGGATTGACCGGGGGACCTCCCGGAATGCCCGGGAGACTTCCCGGGATGGTGGGGAGAAGCTGATTTTCGAGAGGGCAGTATGTCAGCTATGCTGCCATGGGGGTTGGGGAGGTCAGTTGTATTCTAATTGCCTTTGCATTCCTTCTGTGCTTCTTCGCTGCTGTAACACTTATCTCTAAGTTCTGCAGGTGGTGGGATGTTGATGTCTGCCTCTAAGGGAACTGTGGGAGCGAGCTTGGTTCCCAGCTTCAGCGCTAAACGGCCGGAGCGCCTACGCAGGAGTGTGGCTAATTGGCCAGGGCTGTGGGGGTGTGCATACAAATACCCTATATCCTATTATGCCCCATGGGCAGCCGCCATTCTTAACAGTGCCTATGTTAATGCATCTATAGCTCTTCAATAAAGTATTACCTTTCCTGTTAAGCGTGTACTATGTTGTTGGCTATGGGTTCTGACACTCAGCTGTTATTGCAACTTTTGTGGGGAACAGAAAGCAGGGGTTTCTGCTTTATCGATGAGCTGCCACAAACCACCATGAACTGCTTTAAAAAGTTTGTGGAAGGTCATGATTGTAGACCTGTCACGAACTTCAGTTTGCAAACCGCGAACAGGGCAAAATTTGTGATGCATTTTGCATTGTGGTTTGGTTTGAGCCCATCCCTTTTCCAAATACAGGTGCTCATGCAGTTGCTTTTAAAAGTCATTATGTGAGTGCAAAACGTTATGTTGGAAGTGCCTCAAAGTTAATCCCAAAACACCTTGCTGATCTGATCGGTAGTGATATAATGTATTCCTTCTTGGATACTTTTATTTTAGTATCCTAATGGTTTTAATGCTTAAATTTCAATAGAAAATAACATGATTTTTTCCATACAAAACCTTTCTTTCATGTGATCTTCTAGAATGTAGGCAGGGCTTCATTCTAAATACAAGTGCTCTATAATAAGTAATATAAAGTTCATGAGTAGTATCTGAGATTGTTGGCTGTTCCTAATGGATCTTCCCTGTAAATTTTGCTTGGATTTGATAAAGATAAAGACTTGCAGCTCTGCTGTGACCTTTCAGCTACACTTGATACAATAAGGGAACTTGAAGCCCCTTGTCCATCTCTGGGTCCAGTTTTGGATCGTTTCAGTCTGCCCTCCCAGGATGAAGTTGACAAGGCCCTTGTGTCATGGGCCAGCTTGACTAGACTTCATCTGGTCCCTGCACTGGCTGCCTACTGAGTACCAGATTCAGTTCACGGTGCTGGTACTTACCTTTAAAACCCTATACAGCGAGGGGGCAGCATATCTTTGGGACCGTCTCTCCCCATATGAGCCCTGCAGGAACTTACAATCAGTTAATCAACATCTCCTCCTGGTTCCTGGCCCCAGGGATGTCCGACTTGCCTCAACAAGGGTCAGGGCTTTTTTGGCTCTGGCCCCTACCTGGTGGAATGAGATCAGGGCCCTGCGGGACCTATTACAGTTCCGCGGGGCCTGTAAGACAGAGCTCTTCTGCCAGGTTTTTTAGTTGGGGCAGTGGGTGTACACAAGCTGATTGGCCTCTCCTCCAGTGATCTCAGATCCAAATGGCCCCCTGGGAACAAATTGCTTCTTGCAAAGATTTGTTCAGGCATTGGGTTTTTATACTGATGTTGTTTTTAGGTAGATTTTTAGATAGGTTTTAATTGTCGATTTGTTATATTGTTATATTGTGAATTTTATGATGGAACCCACCCTGAGCCTGCTTGTGGGGAGGGCAGGATACAAATTGAACCAAATAAATAAATATATACTTGGTCACTATATTTCTCTTTGGGCAAACCAGTTCCTTCTCTATTTAGGAGAAAACTAACCATACTAGCAGAGCAAAGCAGAGGTGCTTCTGTTAAGATGAAATAAAAGTCAACAGTGAAGGAAAGTTTGTAAAGGACATACATTTGTAGAAACAAATTATAATTCAGGAACACTACATACATGCTTATTCTATTAGAAATTAAGAGTATGGAATTCTAAACAAGTTATATTGAAATGAATGAAAGCTGTACAAGCCCACTAGTGAGAACTTTATGCCTCACTGACTTTAATAGAAGGTACTTTTCAGAATATTTATATCTGGGAATTTGGGAATGCATGCCACAATGAAACTTAAAAAGGGTCAGTTGCACTTCCAGTGCACATGCCATGAAGTTCAGATACACTGCTTGTTTTAGTTCATGCAAGTTCCTTTGCCTGAATGAGTAGACAGAAGTAAGGCTAAGGTTTGTCCTCATGCCACTTTGAAATGTCGTAATGCAAATGTCCTGTGTCAACAGGTGCTTTGATTGCCCTGGAATGCTTCCGATATTTTTGGTTAAGGCTAAAGCACTGGATTGAATGCCAGAACCTGACGTATGGTAGCACTCTTTCTGTGTGTTAAGTGCTGTCAAATTACTTCTGACTTATGGTGACCCTATGAATTGATGTCCTCCAAAATGTTCTTTTGCTAACAGCCTTGCTTAGGTCTTGCAAGCTGAGGGCCATGGCTTCCTTGATTGTGATGCCATGCAGCCACTTTAGATGGCATTTTTAAAGACTCTTAAAATATTACTGCCTTGCTGAACTGTGAAAGGTGTGTGTCAGGGCAATAGAGAGAGCCGTGCTCCCAAAAGAAGTGCCCTTATACTGGACTATGGAATGTACTATGGCCAAGGGGAGCCTTGTTCCTAAGAAGCATGCCGTGCCAGATGTGGATCCGGGACTACAGAAGCCTCCTGCCCTGCAGCCCTACAGCCATGCCGGGGCCAGGATGCAGACCAGCAGCCCTGACCTCCATATATGCAGAAACAGCAGCAGATCACAGAAGGAAACCATGCTCTGCAAAAAGGACAGATGTTCTTGACACAGAATCCATAAGGGATTCCCTTCGCCATCACATAGGCATTCCCCCGCACCTTCATGTGTTAACTTCACCAAGAAAAACACACATTCCTCTCTAGCCTAAGACAAAAGGATGTGCCCAATAACAAACAATAGCAAGCAATCAAGTCTTCCTGGCACTCCATCAAGAAAACACCGCTGTCAGTCATCTGGTTGTTAATCCAAAGCATCAGCCCTACAATGTGATTGGTGCTCTTCTTTCTCTCTTTTGTCTCACCCCCTTCCCCCAGAGGTGTCACTCCCTGCCGAACATTAAGTTTACAGTTGCCCAACTATTAATCCCTTTATGCCCCATTCAGAGTTTAAATTTTGTTACTATCTCCTGGGGACCAGGTGACCACATGAGCCCCTGCCTCAGGTCACATTTTCAGGTATTTAAGGAGAGCCCTCCCTGGGCTTGGTCTCTTGCTCTTGCCTCTCCTAACCCCACCCTATCTTGCTGGTTCCATTCCTGCGCAGTTTGGGACCTTTCCACAGGTGTTGCTGGTCAACTCATGGCCCTTTCCCTTATTTCACCCCATTTTCGCTGCAGAATCAACTCATCTCGCCGGACAGGTAAAGTATCACCCAACCAATGATACTTCCTGCTCATCCAAATGTTTCTGTAATTTCTTCTCTATATTCTTAGCTCTGTATCCTGTGAGTGAATGCTTGATTTTATGTTTGTACGCGTGAAGAATCTTCAGTAAAGAAATCATAGCATTAGCAATCTTGCCTCAGCGTGTGTTCCTGGTCCTAGGAACTCTGGCTCCCATATACACAGGTTATGGTCCTATAATTAATGCCTATTGCCATTTAATACTCATAATTCCCCACATTTGTTAATAAGATAAGGCAATTTGGCTAACAATTGAGTCAATCCATCTCTTCTTGGGTCTTCCTCTTTTCCTACTTACTATCTTCAACTTATGTTGTGGATGTGCTTGAGACCATTGGTCATATGAGCTGAAATAAACGAACAAACTATCTTCAACTTTTCCTCATGTGATTGTCTTTTCCAGTGACTCTTGTCTTCACATCATGTGACCAAAGTATGATAGCCTTAGTTTAGTCATTTGGGCACCCTAGGATAGCACCCTAGCAGAGTACGTATTCGTTTTCATTAATTTCAGTTGCTCTACATTCTAATGATGTTCTATTGCTTTCTGGTTTGTTGCCAAGACATTCAGTTCAGTTCAAAGTTTATTTTGATACAAGGTCAGTAATAATAAGGATAAAGATAAAAAATAATAAAGGATAAGATAAAAAGTAAAGAATAAAATATAAAATAAGGGACAGTGTGACAATGAGTGCTGATAGTGAGGGGATGAGAGATGGTGCCTTCCTCTGACAGGTTATTATCAAGACTCAGTCAGCTGCTTGCATATCCCGCATGCCCAAAGGCAAAATTTAGCTACATTATTTGTTATCTCCTGGGAGGAATTTGCAAGAAGGAGGGAGATGTGAAGTTGTTCAGATCTTCCTGGTAGAGTTGATAGGGTTGGGGTTATATACTGAGACTGAGTGTCATTGTAGAATGGGCAGCGCAGCAGAACATGGTCGATAGACTCTACTTTCCCTGCATGGCATGGGCAGAGCCGTTGAAGGAGTGGGATGTGATGGTATCTGCCTTCCAGTAGGGCCAAGGTTAAAACGTTAAAGTGTGCGAGGGTAAAGGTTATCCAGTATTTGGAGATCTCAAGGAATCTAAGATAATCTGCTGGTTGGAAGCATTTAGTATGTTGCAGAATAATTGGATATTACTGTATCTGTGCCCTGTCTGACTGCAGGGTGTTATCCCAGATCCATTGTTGAATTGTTTCTTTTGCTTTTTTGGTACCTAAGATTCAGTGGGACTTGGGGGGAAACGCCATGCTTCTGAAGCTTCCCCTCAATTGCTCTTTACCAAGTTGAACAGTGGCTATCGGTAAAGATCAAGGGTGCTAGGCCCACTGGATTGAAGATGAGTTTTAGCCAATAGTTAGATGCAAACAGCCACATATGGATCTCCAAGTGGATCAACCCAGGCCCATTCTGCATCTAGCATTCGCTCCATTGTTTTACCAAACTCACACTGGAACAGGAAAAGATGCGGCTCAAAGCCACATTCAAATACCCCGGGCCAATGTACTGACTGCAAAGTCACCCCTGAATGACTATAAAATGGCCATAAATCTATGGAGACAGTACCATAAAACTGATATATCAAGCAAAGGGAAAGCAGCATGCAGTCTGGATACTGCCATAAAGTCCAACAATCAATCAAAGTGAAAGTGGCATGCAATGTAGATGGGGAATTTCTGTTTCTGTGTGGGTTTGGTAAAACAGCGGAGCCAGGCATTCACTGTGAGACCATACACTGTGAGGCCATAAACCTAACTTTTGGAGACTGAAACCTAAGTAGTCAATACATTCATATACACATGATTTCATAAGTATCCTACTAGGGTTCTGTCTGAAGACAAATGAAGTGCCTTCAATAACTATCACCAACAACAAGCATAATAAACAGCTGTATACATGAAACTGCCTTTATACTGAGTCACACTACTGGTTCATCTAATCCGGTGCTGTCTGCTCTGATTGGCAGAGGTTCTGCAGGTTCTCATGCAGAAAAAGATCTTTTCCAACACCTGCATCTTGAGAACCAAACTAAATATTAGGGCTGTGGCTGCTGACACCATTTTACAGAAGAATTTTACCATTTAAAAATGCTGTGAGGGTTGTTGACCAAATGATCTTGTTCCCCACTGCACCTTTTCAGGTACTGAAACAGCAGGGCTATTTTGCCAGTGGAAAAGGTGTGTGTGTAGGGGGGATAAGATCACATGGTCCTCCCATGCCATGGGCCCAATTGGGATTTGTCTCTCACAACATTTTTAAATGGTCAAATTCTTCTGTAAAATGGTATTCGTGTTCAAGGGTTGAACCCATGGCTGCTGTAACATTTAGTTTGGCCCTGAGATCCTTTAAGTAGAGAAGACCGAACTTAGACCTTTATAATGCCAAGCGTGTGCTGGCCCTATAAAATCTCAGAAGATCAGTAATTGTCCCTACTTATCCCTCACAATATATATCAAATGCAACTTCATATATAGAGTATTCCAGGCATCGGCTAAGAGACACTGGGAGAGAACAATAGTTAGTGTTCCTGTTGTTTTCTTTGAAGCATCCAGTATATATTTCATTGTCATAGACAGGATTTGAGGGATCATGGACAGCTACTGCAATGCATGGAACAATCTCGTATTATTTTTGTTATTATTACAAATAAATTTATGTGCTCTTTGATCTGAATGCACATAGAATTGTGGAGCTCAAAACAAAACACAAACCTTCTTAAGCAAGTAGAGGCAGTTACTAGAGATGGCACAACCTCCTTCCAGTCCTCTCTTTGTGGACTGTCTTGGTGAGCATTTAAGGCTGCTTTCACCTATCAGTGAAGCATATATAGTGATGTGTCTCTTCACCAATAGTGTTTGTTGAGATCTAGGAACTGCGATGGTAGCTAATGAAGCCTCCATATTCTGAGGCTCCTGATGCTGGGAATGCACAGTGGCTTCCTTGTGGCATCCCAGGAGCACATGGCTGGCTGGTTCCTGTTTGAAACAGAATGCTGGACTAGGTGGACCTTTGGTCCGATCCAGGAGAGGTCTTCTTTTGATGTTATTTGAGGCCAACAAGCTTGTTTTTCACAGACATTTTTTCTTCACTTGGGAAATGTGTATTTCAAAGTTGTCCAGACAAATTATTAGATATCTAATGTATTCAGAATTGCATGACCAGCCTACCTCTCGAATGCTTACAGATGCTCCTTTTTGCTCACTTATTAATTGGCTTCTTGAAGTGCTCAGACAGTCCATAAAGAAAATGGTGCCTGCTTTGATGTTATACCCATTGCTCAGGAACTGACTTAGCCAGAGTCATGCAGTACAAGGTAACACAACTGTAAAAAGGAGAAGCGTGTGGAAACCAGTATTCAGATCAGAATAGGCACTGAAAAAGATCCCTTACAGAGCTTGTTGGGTCTGTTCCCAAATAGATTGCTAGGAATGTTCCCCTCCCCCCCGGTGTTGGTAGTAGAGGAGGGTGTATTGGCCTGCTAGGATATGAAACCAGAGAGGTATGTTCCTTTCTTATCTTTTAATTGGTAGGGAAGCACTAGTCCAGCCCCCTCTTTATACTATGCCAAAGTATAGTGTACCTTTTAATAATTTGGGATGTGATGTGATGTGGAAGTATGTAGTTGGGAAGGAAAATGGTATAGTTGCAAAGGGGCCTGAAGGCATAGATGCACAGTGAGCTGTTTCCATGGTAGTGCTATAGAAACCAAGTTCTGCTACTTGCTGATTCTCAGAATGGAACAAACCAGAAGCTACTCTTTAGAGAACTCAAACCCATCCATGTCATACATATGATCACATGGCTTCAGAATAATTTTCAAGAAAGTCTGGTTGACAAATGTCTTGTTTCGTTGTTACAGTCTGTTTCTGTATTTTGGGAGGGAAAGTGAGATTGAAAAAAAATCCTGTTTCTTTAAAGTTGTGTTTCTAGGAACACAGAAATTACTAAAAGATTTTGACATGATTCACCATTAAACTACTGCTGAAGAGATGCAGATAATTCCAATAGGAATTGTACCCACAAATTAGCAGTAAAGAAATATGCACATGATCTGTAGTCTTCAGTGGCCTTAACTGCCACTTGAGCACAGAAAAGCTGTTTGTAAGGTTGCCTTGGTGACAAGTACTGGCATCCTTGACTGCTGTCCTGCCAACAGCAGTAAATGCAGGTGGTGGCATTGGGACCCTTACATTTCTTCCTAGGCGTTCTGGCAGCAGACGTGCAGATTTAACATCTGAGCCTACTGGCGAGGCAGGAGAGTGAACAGAAGAAAAATGATATTTGGAGACATCACGCTGCAGTTCAATTTATGTAACTGGCATGATATTATCCTTTTGCTTACCTGGAAGTGTTAAGTTCCTCCTTCTTGAAATTTT